>NW_027254405.1:0-300000 GCF_044704955.1 Pristiophorus japonicus | reverse complement strand
GCAGCACAGGGTTATAACCAGCACAGAATTACAATCATAACAGGATTACAATCAGCACAGTGTTACAATATGCACAGCGTTACAATCAGCACAGGTTTACCATCATTACAGCAAGACAGTCAGCACAGGGTTGCAATCAGCACAGCATTGCAACCAATACAGTTTAACAATCAGCACACGTTTACAATCAGCACAGGATTACAATCAGCACAGTGTTGCAATCAGCACAGGATTTCAATCAGCTCAAAGTTACATTCAGCACAGTGTTACAAACAGCACAGGAATTCAATCAGCACAGGGTTGCAATTAGCACAGCATTACAATCATCACAGGATTACAATCAGCACAGTGTAACAATCAGCACGGATTTACAATCAACACAAGATTACAATCAGCATAGGGTTACAAACAGCATAGGAATTCAATCAGCACAGGGTTGCAACCAGCGCAGGGTTACAATCAGCACAGCGTTACCATCAGCACAGGATTACAATCAGCACAGCAGTACAACCAGCACAGGATTACAATCAACACTGGATTACAATCAGCACAGGATTACAATCAACACAGGTTTACAATCAGCAAAGCATTACAATTAGCACAGGGTTGCAATCAGCACAGCGTTGCAATCAGCACAGAGTTACAACCAGCATAGGATTGCAATCATCTAAGCTTTACAATCAGCACAGGGTTTCGATCAGCACAGGGATAAAATTAGCACAGGTTTACTTCAGCACAGGATTACAATCAGCACTGTGTTACAATCACTACATGAATACAATCAGCACAGGATTACAATCAGCACAGCGTTGCAATCTGCACAGGGTTACAATTAGCATAGGTTTACAATCAACACAGGATTACAATCAGCACAAGATTACAATCAGCACAGGGTTGCAATCAGCACAGCGTTGCAATCAGCACAGAGTTACAACCAGCACTGCGTTACAATCACTACAGGAATACAATCAGCACAGTGTTACATTCAGCCCAGGGTTACAATCAGCACATGTTTACCATCATGACAGCAACACAATCAGCACTGGATTACAATCAGCACAGAATTACAATAGGCACAGTGTAATAATCAGCACAGGATTTCAAACAGCACAGCGCAGCAATCAGCACAGTGTTACAATCAGCACAGGATTACAATCAGTTTAAAAATACAATCAGCACAGGATTGCAATCAGCACACGGTTGCAATCAGCACTGGGTTGCAGTCAGCACAGGATTTAAATCAGCACTGCACTGCAATCAGAAGAGTGTTACAATCAGCACAGGATTACAATCAGCACACGTTTACAATCATCACAGAATTACAATCAGCACAGTGTAACAATCAGCACGGATTTACAATCAACACAAGATTACAATCAGCATAGGGCTACAAACAGCACAGGAATTCAATCAGCACAGTGTTGCAATAAGCACAGAATTACATTCATCACAGGATTACAATCAGCACAGTTTTGCAATCAGCACAGGATTACAATCAGCACAGGATTACAATCAGCACAGTGTAAAAATCAGCACAGGATTTCAAACAGCACAGGATTACAATCAGCACAGCGTTACAATCAGCACAGGGTTACAATCAGTGCAAAAATGCAATCATCACAGGATTACAATAAGCACAGTGTTGCAATCTGCAAAGGGTTACAATTAGCATAGGTTTACAATCAACACAGGATTACAATCATCACACGATTACAATCAGCATAGGGTTAAAATCAGCACAGGTTTACAATCAGCAAAGCATTACAATTAGCACAGGGTTGCAATCAGCACAGCGTTGCAATCAGCACAGAGTTACAACCAGCACAGAATTACAATCATCACAGGAATACATTCAGCACAGTGTTGCAATCTGCACAAGGTTACAATTAGCATAGGGCAACAATCAGCACAGGATTACAATCAGTACAGTGTTAAATAAGCACAGCGTTACAATCAGCATAGGTTTACCATCATGACTGCAACACAACCAGCACAGGGTTACAATCAGCACAGCATTACAATCAGCACAGGGTTACAATCAGCACAGGGTTACAATCAGCACAGGGATGCAATAAGCAAATGCTTACTATCAGCACAGGATTTCAATCATCTCAGGTTTACAATCAGCAAAGGGTTTCGATCAGCACAGGGATAAAATTAGCACAGGTTTACTTCAGCACAGGATTACAATCAGCACTGCGTTACAATCAACACAGGAATACAATAAGCACAGCATTTCAATCAGCACAGGATTGCAATCAGCACAGGGTTACAATCAGCATAAGGTTACGTTCAGCACATGGCTACATTCAGAACAGCGTTACCATCAGCAAACGTTTACAATTCGTACAGGCCAACATTCAGCACAGGAATACAATCAGCACAGGATTACAATCAGCACAGCATTACAACCAGCACAGGATTACAATCAGCACTGGAGTACAATCAGCACAGGATTACAAGCAGAACAGTGTTACAATCAGCACAGGATTTCAATCAGCACAGCGCTGTAATCAGCACAGTGTCATAATCAGCAAAGGATTACAATCAGCACAGCGTTACAATCAGCACAGGTTTACAATCAGCACAGGATTACAATGAGAACAGGATTACAATCAGTACAGTGTAACAATCAGCACAGGATTTCAAACAGCACAGTGCTGCAGTCAGCACAAGATTACAATCAGCATAGGGTTACAATAAGCACAGGGTTACTCTCCGCACAGGGTTACCATCAGCACAGAATTACAATCATCACAGGATTACATTCAGCACAGTGTTACAATATGCACAGCGTTACAATCAGCACAGGTTTACCATCATTACAGCAACACATTCAGCACAGGGTTGCAATCAGCACAGTATTGCAACCAGCACAGTTTTACAATCAGCACAGAATTACAATCATCACAGGATTACAATCAGCACAGTGTTACAATATGCACAGCGTCACAATCAGCACAGGTTTACCATCATTACAGCAACACATTCAGCACAGGGTTGCAATCAGCACAGTATTGAAACCAGCACAATTTTACAATCAGCACAGAATTACAATCATCACAGGATTACAATCAGCACAGTGTTGCAATCTGCACAGGATTTCAATCAGCACAGGATTACAATCAGCTCAAGGTTACATTCAGCACAGGGTTGCAATCAGCTCAAGGTTCCAATCAGGAGAGGTTTACATCAGCACAGGTTACATTCAACACAAGCTAACAATCAGCACAGCCTCACCATCAGCACAGGTTTACAATTCGCACAGGCTAACATTCCGCACAGGATTACAATCAGCACAGTGTAACAATCAGCAGGGATTTACAATCAACACAAGATTACAATCAGTATAGCGTTACAAGCAGCATAGGAATTCAATCAGCACAGGGTTGCAACCAGCACAGGGTTACAATCAGCACAGCGTTACCATCAGCACAGGTTTACAATTCGCACAGGCTAACATTCAGCACAGGATTACAATCAGCACAGTGTAACAATCAGCAGGGATTTACAATCAGCACAAGATTAATATCAGCATAGGGTTATAAACAGCACAGGAATTCAATCAGCACAGGTTTACAATCAGCAAAGCATTACAATCAGCACAGGGTTGCAATCAGCAGAGCGTTGCAATCAGCACAGAGTTACAGCCAGCACAGAATTACAATCATCACAGGATTACAATCAGAACAGTGTTGCAATCTGCACAGGGTTACAATTAGCATAGTGTAACAATCAGCACAGGGTTACAATCAGCACAGGGATGCAATAAGCAAAGGGTTACTATCAGCACAGGATTTCAATCATCTCAGGTTTACAATCAGCACAGGGTTTCGATCAGCACAGGGATAAAATTAGCACAGGTTTACTTCAGCACAGGATTACAATCAGCACTGCGATACAATCAGCACAGCGATACAATAAGCACAGCATTTCAATCAGCACAGGATGGCAATCAGCACAGGGTTACAATCAGCACACGTTTACAATCAGCACAGGGTTGCAATCAGCACAGCATTACAACCAGCACAGGGTTACAATCAGCACAGAATTACAATCATCACAGGATTACAATCAGCACAGGATTACAATCAGCACAGTGTTGCAATCAGCACAGGATTTCAATCAGCACAGGGTTACAATCAGCTCAAAGTTACATTCAGCACAGCGTTGCAATCAGCACATAGTAACAACTAGCATAGGATTGCAATCATCTAAGCTTTACAATCAGCACAGGGTTTCGATCAGCACAGGGATAAAATTAGCACAGGTTTACTTCAGCACAGGATTACAATCAGCACTGTGTTACAATCACTAAATGAATACAATCAGCACAGGATTACAATCAGCAAGGGGTTGCAATCTGCACAGGGTTACAATTAGTATAGGTTTACATTCAACACAGGATTACAATCAGCACAAGATTACAATCAGCATAGGGTTACAAACAGCACAGGAATTCAATCAGCACAGGTTTACAATCAGCAAGGCATTACAATCAGCACAGGGTTGCAATCAGCACAGCGTTGCAATCAGCACAGAGTTACAACCAGCACTGCGTTACAATCACTACAGGAATACAATCAGAACAGTGTTACATTCAGCCCAGGGTTACAATCAGCACATGTTTACCATCATGACAGCAAAACAATCAGCACTGGATTACAATCAGCACAGGATTACAATAGGCACAGTGTAACAATCAGCACAGGATTTCAAACAGCACAGCGCTGCAATCAGCACAGTGTTACAATCAGCACAGGATTACAATCAGTTTAAAAATACAATCAGCACAGGATTACAAGCAGCACAGCATTACAATTAGCAATCTTTGCAGTCAGCACATGATAACAATCAGCACATGATTACAATAAGCACAGGGTTATAACCAGCACAGGATTACAATCAGCACAGGAATACAATCAACACAAGATTACAGTCAGCATAGGGTTACAATAAGCACAGGGTTACTCTCAGCACAGGGTTACAATCAGCACAGCATTACAATCAGCACAGGTTTACTCTCAGCACAGGGTTACAATCAGCACAGAATTACAATCAGCACACGGTTACGCTCAGCACAAGGTTACAATAAGCACAGCATTACCATTAGCACAGGTTTGCAAGCAGCACAGGATTGCAATCAGCGCAGGGTTACAATCAGCACAGAATTACAATCATCACAGGATTACAATCAGCACAGTGTAACAATCAGCACTGATTTACAATCAACACAAGATTACAATCAGCATAGGGTTATAAACACCATAGGAATTCAATCAGCACAGGGTTGCTACCAGCACAGGTTTACAATCAGCACAGCGTTACCATCAGCACAGGTTTACAATTCGCACAGGCTAACATTCAGCACACGATTACAATCAGCACAGCATTACAACCAGCACAGGATTACAATCAGCACTGGATTACAATCAGCACAGGATTACAATCAGCACAGTGTAACAATCAGCACAGGATTTCAAACAGCACAGCGCTGCAATCAGCACAGTGTTACAATAAGCACAGGATTACAATCAGCACAGCGTTACAGTCAGCACAGGGTTACAATCAGTGCAAAAATACAATCATCACAGGATTACAATCAGCACAGTGTTGCAATCTGCACAGGGTTACAATTAGCATAGGTTTACAATCAACACAGGATTACAATCAGCACACGATTACAATCAGCATAGGGTTAAAAACAGCACAGGAATTCAATCAGCACAGGTTTACAATCAGCAAAGCACTACAATTAGCACAGGGTTGCAATCAGCACAGCGTTGCAATCAGCACAGAGTTACAGCCAGCACAGAATTACAATCATCACAGGATTACAATCAGCACAGTGTTGCAATCTGCACAGGGTTACAATCAGCACAGGGATGCAATAAGCAAAGGGTTACTATCAGCACAGGATTTCAATCATCCATGGTTTCGATCAGCACAGGGATAAAATTAGCACATATTTACTTCAGCACAGGATTACAATCAGCACTGCGATAAAATCAGCACAGGGATACAATAAGCACAGCATTTCAATCAGCACAGGATTGCAATCAGCACAGGGTTACAATCAGCAGACGTTTACAATCAGCACAGGGTTGCTATCAGCACAGCATTACAACCAGCACAGGGTTACAATCAGCACAGAATTACAATCATCACAGGATTACAATCAGCACAGTGTAACAATCAGCAAGGATTTACAATCAACACAAGATTACAGTCAGCATAGGGCTACAAACAGCACAGGATTACAATCAGCACAGGGTTACAAGCAGCACAGCATTGCAATCAGCACAGGATTATAACCAGCACAGAATTACAATCATAACAGGATTACAATCAGCACAGTGTTACAATATGCACAGCGTTACAATCAGCACAGGTTTACCATCATTACAGCAACACAGTCAGCACAGGGTTGCAATCAGCACAGCATTGCAACCAATACAGTTTAACAATCAGCACACGTTTACAATCAGCACAGGATTACAATCAGCACAGCATTACAACCAGCACAGGGTTACAATCAGCACAGAATTACATTCATCACAGGATTACAATCAGCACGGTGTTGCAATCAGCACAGGATTTCAATCAGCACAGGGTTACAATCAGCTCAAAGTTACATTCAGCACAGTGTTACAAACAGCACAGGATTTCAATTAGCACAGGGTTGCAATTAGCACAGCATTGCAATCAGCACATGGTTACAACCAGCACAGAATTACAATCATCACAGGATTACAATCAGCACAGTGTAACAATCAGCAAGGATTTACAATCAACACAAGATTACAGTCAGCATAGGGCTACAAACAGCACAGGATTACAATCAGCACAGTGTTGCAATCAGCACAGCATTGCAATCAGCACAGGGTTATAACCAGCACAGAATTACAATCATAACAGGATTACAATCAGCACAGTGTTACAATATGCACAGCGTTACAATCAGCACAGGTTTACCATCATTACAGCAACACAGTCAGCACAGGGTAGCAATCAGCACAGCATTGCAACCAATACAGTTTAACAATCAGCACACGTTTACAATCAGCACAGGATTACAATCAGCACAGTGTTGCAATCAGCACAGGATTTCAATCAGCTCAAAGTTACATTCAGCACAGTGTTACAAACAGCACAGGATTTCAATCAGCACAGGGTTGCAATTAGCACAGCATTACAATCATCACAGGATTACAATCAGCACAGTGTAGCAATCAGCACGGATTTACAATGAACACAAGATTACAATCAGCATAGGGTTACAAACAGCATAGGAATTCAATCAGCACAGGGTTGCAACCAGCGCAGGGTTACAATCAGCACAGCGTTACCATCAGCACAGGATTACAATCAGCACAGCATTACAACCAGCACAGGATTACAATCAACACTGGATTACAATCAGCACAGGATTACAATCAGCACAGGTTTACAATCAGCAAAGCATTACAATTAGCACAGGGTTGCAATCAGCACAGCGTTGCAATCAGCACAGAGTTACAACCAGCATAGGATTGCAATCATCTAAGCTTTACAATCAGCACAGGGTTTCGATCAGCACAGGGATAAAATTAGCACAGGTTTACTTCAGCACAGGATTACAATCAGCACTGCGACACAATCAGCACAGCGATACAATAAGCACAGCATTTCAATCAGCACAGGATGGCAATCAGCACAGGGTTACAATCAGCACACGTTTACAATCAGCACAGGGTTGCAATCAGCACAGCATTACAACCAGCACAGGGTTACAATCAGCACAGAATTACAATCATCACAGGATTACAATCAGCACAGTGTAACAATCAGCAAGGATTTACAATCAACACAAGATTACAGTCAGCATAGGGCTACAAACAGCACTGGATTACAATCAGCACAGGGTTGCAATCAGCACAGCATTGCAATCAGCACAGAGTTATAACCAGCACAGAATTACAATCATAACAGGATTACAATCAGCACAGTGTTACAATATGCACAGCGTTACAATCAGCACAGGTTTACCATCATTACAGCAACACAGTCAGCACAGGGTTGCAATCAGCACAGCATTGCAACCAATACAGTTTAACAATCAGCACACGTTACAATCAGCACAGGATTACAATCAGCACAGTGTTGCAATCAGCACAGGATTTCAATCAGCACAGGGTTACAATCAGCTCAAAGTTACATTCAGCACAGTGTTACAAACAGCACAGGATTTCAATCAGCACAGGGTTGCAATTAGCACAGCATTGCAATCAGCACAGGGTTACAACCAGCACAGAATTACAATCATCACAGGATTACAATCAGCACAGGGTTGCAACCAGCACAAGGTTACAATCAGCACAGCGTTACCATCAGCACAGGTTTACAGTTCGCACAGGCTAACATTCAGCACAGGATTACAATCAGCACAGCATTACAACCAGCACAGGATTTCAATCAGCACAGGGTTACAATCAGCTCAAAGTTACATTCAGCACAGCGTTGCAATCAGCACATAGTAACAACTAGCATAGGATTGCAATCATCTAAGCTTTACAATCAGCACAGGTTTCGATCAGCACAGGATTACAATCAGCACAGTGTTACATTCAGGACAGTGATACAATCAGCACAGCATTAAAATCAGCACAAGATTACAAACGGCACATGGATGCAACCAGCACAGGGTTACAATCAGCACAGCGTTGCCATCAGCACAGGTTTACAATTCTCACAGGCTAATATTCAGCACAGGATTACAATCAGCACAGCATTACAACCAGCACAGGGTTACAATCAGCACAGGGTTACTATCAGCATAGGATTGCAATCACCACAGGATTACAATCAGCACAGTGTTACATTCAGCACAGGGATACAATCAGCACAGCATTACAATCAGCACAGGTTTACAATCAGCACAGGGTTACAATAAGCACAGGGTTACTATAAGCACAATGTGACAATCAGCACTGATTTACAATCAACACAAGATTACAATCAGCATAGGGTTACAAACAGCATAGCAATTCAATCAGCACAGGGTTGCAACCAGCACAGGGTTACAATCAGCACAGCGTTACCATCAGCACAGGTTTACAATTCGCACAGGCTAACATTCAGCACAGGATTACAATCAGCACAGCATTACAACCAGCACAGGGTTACAATCAGCACAGGGTTACTATCAGCATAGGATTGCAATCACCACAGGATTACAATCAGCACAGTGTTACATTCAGCACAGGGATGCAATCAGCACAGCATTACAATCAGCACAGGATTGCAATCAGTACAGTGTTACGATCACCACAGCGTTGCAATCAGCACAGGGATACAATAAGCACAGGGTTACAATCAGCACAGGATTGCAATCAGCACACGGTTGCAATCAGCGCAGGGTTACAGTCAGCACAGGATTTAAATCAGCACTGCACTGCAATCAGAAGAGTGTTGCAATCAGCACAGCATTACAACCAGCACAGTTTTACAATCAGCACAGAATTACAATCATCACAGGATTACAATCAGCACAGTGTTACAATATGCACAGCGTTACAATCAGCACAGGTTTACCTTCATTACAGCAAAACATTCAGCACAGGTTTGCAATCAGCACAGCATTGCAAACAGCACAGTTTTACAATCAGCACAGAATTACAATCATCACAGGATTACAATCAGCACAGTGTTGCAATCAGCACAGGATTACAATTAGCATACGTTAACAATCAGCACAGGATTACAATCAGCACAGTGTTACAATCAGCACAGGATCACAATCAGCACAATGAAACAATCAGCACTGATTTACAATCAACACAAGATTACAATCAGCATAGGCTTACAATCAGCACAGCGTTACCATCAGCACACGTTTACAATCAGCGCAGGGTACAATAAGCACAGGGTTACTATCAGCATTGGATTGCAATCACCACAGGATTACATTCATCACAGGATTACAATCAGCACAGTGTTGCAATCAGCACAGGATTTCAATCAGCACAGAGTTACAATCAGCTCAGGGTTCCAATCAGGACAGGTTTACATCAGCACAGGTTACATTCAGCACAGGCTAACAATCAGCACAGTGTTGCAATCAGCACAGGATTTCAATCAGCACAGGGTTACAATCTGCTCAAGGTTCCAATCAGTACAGGGTTACATCAGCACAGGCTAACAATCAGCAGAGGGTTACAATCAGCACAGGAATACAATCAGCACAGGGTTACAGTCAGCACAGGATTTAAATCAGCACTGCACTGCAATCAGAACAGTGTTACGATCAGCACAGGATTTCAATCAGCACAGCGCTGAAATCAACACAGTGTTATAATCAGCACAGGATTACAATCAGCACAGCGTTATAATCAGCACAGGTTTACAATGAGTGCAAAAATACAATCAGCACAGGATTACAAGCAGCACAGCATTACAATTAACACAGTTTGCAATCAGCACAGGATTACAATAAGCACAGGGTTACAATCAGCACAGGGTTACAATCAGCACAGGAATACAATCAGCAGAGTATTACAATCAGCACAGGATTACAATCAGCACAGCATTCAAATCAGCACAGAATTACAATCAGCACAGGGTTACAATCCGGACAGGTTTACATCAGCTTTGCGTTGCAATCATCAGAAGATTACAATCAGCACAGGATTAGAATCAGCAAAGCGTTACAATCAGCACTGGGGTACAATAAGCACAGGGTTACAATCAGCATAGGATTGCAACCATGTCAGGGTTACAATCAGCACAGGGATAAAATCAGCACAGGTTTACTTCAGCACAAGATTACAATCAGCACAGTGTTACATTCAGGACAGTGATACAATCAGCACATCATTAAAATCAGCACAGGATTACAATCAGCACAGTGTAACAATCAGCACGGATTTACAATCAACACAAGATTACAATCAGCATAGCTTTACAAACAGCATAGGAATTCAATCAGCACAGGGATGCAACCAGCACAGGGTTACAATCAGCACAGCGTTGCCATCAGCACAGGTTTACAATTCGCACCCGCTAACATTCAGCACAGGATTACAATCAGCACAGCATTACAACCAGCACAGGTTTACAATCAGCACAGGTTTACAATAAGATCAGGATTACGATCAGCATAGGATTGCAATCACCACAGGATTACAATCAGCACAGGATTGCAATCAGTACAGTGTTACAATCACCACAGCTGTGCAGTCAGCACAGGGATACAATAAGCACAGGGTAACAATCAGCACAGGATTGCAATCAGCACACGGTTGCAATCAGCACCGGGTTGCAGTTAGCACAGGATTTAAATCAGCACTGCACTGCATTCAGAAGAGTGTTACAATCAGCACAGGATTACAATCAGAACACGTTTACAATCATCACAGGATTACAATCAGCACAGTGTAACAATCAGCACGGATTTACAATCAACACAAGATTACAATCAGCATAGGGCTACAAACAGCACAGGAATTCAATCAGCACAGTGTTGCAATAAGCACAGAATTACATTCATCACAGGATTACAATCAGCACAGTTTTGCAATCAGCACAGGATTACAATCAGCACAGGATTACAATCAGCACAGTGTAACAATCAGCACAGCGTTACAATCAGCACAGGGTTACAATCAGTGCAAAAATGCAATCATCACAGGATTACAATAAGCACAGTGTTGCAATCTGCAAAGGGTTACAATTAGCATAGGTTTACAATCAACACAGGATTACAATCAGCACACGATTACAATCAGCATAGGGTTAAAAACAGCACAGGAATTCAATCAGCACAGGTTTACAATCAGCAAAGCATTACAATTAGCACAGGGTTGCAATCAGCACAGCGTTGCAATCAGCACAGAGTTACAACCAGCACAGAATTACAATCATCACAGGATTACAATCAGCACAGTGTTGCAATCTGCACAAGGTTACAATTAGCATAGGTTAACAATCAGCACAGGATTACAATCAGCACATTGTTAAATAAGCACAGCGTTACAATCAGCATAGGTTTACCATCATGACTGCAACACAATCAGCACAGGGTTAAAATCAGCACAGCATTAAAATCAGCACAGGGTTACAATCAGCACAGGGTTACAATCAGCACAGGGATGCAATAAGCAAAGGCTTACTATCAGCACAGAATTTCAATCATCTCAGGTTTACAATCAGCAAAGGGTTTCGATCAGCACAGGGATAAAATTAGCACAGGTTTACTTCAGCACAGGATTACAATCAGCACAGAATTACAATCATCACAGGATTACAATCAGCACAGTGTTGCAATCAGCACAGGATTGCAATCAGCACAGGGTTACAATCAGCACAAGGTTACGTTCAGCACATGGCTACATTCAGAACAGCGTTACCATCAGCAAACGTTTACAATTCGTACAGGCCAACATTCAGCACAGGAATACAATCAGCACAGGATTACAATCAGCACAGCATTACAACCAGCACAGGATTACAATCAGCACTGGAGTACAATCAGCACAGGATTACAATCAGAGCAGTGTTACAATCAGCACAGGATTTCAATCAGCACAGCGCTGTAATCAGCACAGTGTCATAATCAGCAAAGGATTACAATCAGCACAGCGTTACAATCAGCACAGGATTACAATGAGAACAGGATTACAATCAGTACAGTGTAACAATCAGCACAGGATTTCAAACAGCACAGTGCTGCAGTCAGCACAAGATTACAATCAGCATAGGGTTACAATAAGCACAGGGTTACAATCAGCACAGAATTACAATCATCACAGGATTACAATCAGCACAGTGTTGCAATCAGCACAGGATTGCAATCAGCACAGGGTTACAACCAGCACAGAATTACAATCATCACAGGATTACAATCAGCACAGTGTTACAATATGCACAGCGTTACAATCAGCACAGGTTTACCATCATTACAGCAACACATTCAGCACAGGGTTACAATCAGCTCAAGGTTACATTCAGCACAGGGTTGCAATCAGCTCAAGGTTCCAATCAGGACAGGTTTACATCAGCACAGGTTACATTCAACACAAGCTAACAATCAGCACAGCCTCACCATCAGCACAGGTTTACAATTCGCACAGGCTAACATTCAGCACAGGATTACATTCAGCACAGTGTAACAATCAGCAGGGATTTACAATCAACACAAGATTACAATCAGTATAGCGTTACAAGCAGCATAGGAATTCAATCAGCACAGGGTTGCAACCAGCACAGGGTTACAATCAGCACAGCGTTACCATCAGCACAGGTTTACAATTCGCACAGGCTAACATTCAGCACAGGAATACAATCAGCACAGCATTACAAGCAGCACAGGTTTACAATCAGCACAGGGTTACAATAAGCACAGGGTTACTATAAGCACAATGTGACAATCAGCACAGGTTTACAATCAACACAAGATTACAATCAGCATAGGGTTACAAACAGCATAGCAATTCAATCAGCACAGGGTTGCAACCAGCACAGGGTTACAATCAGCACAGCGTTACCATCAGCACAGGTTTACAATTCGCACAGGCTAACATTCAGCACAGGATTACAATCAGCACAGGTTTACCATCATTACAGCAACACATTCAGCACAGGGTTGCGATCAGCACAGCATTGCAACCAGCACAGTTTTACAATCAGCACACGTTTATAATCAGCACAGGATTACAATCAGCACAGAATTACATTCATCACAGGATTACAATCAGCACAGTGTTGCAATCAGCACAGGATTTCATTCAGCACAGGGTTGCAATCAGCTCAAAGTTACATTCAGCACAGGGTTACAAACAGCACAGGATTTCAATCAGCACAGGTTTGCAATGTGCACAGCATTGCAATCAGCACAGGGTTATAACCAGCACAGAATTACAATCATCACAGGATTACAATCAGCACAGTGTTGCAATCTGCACAAGGTTACAATTAGCATAGGTTAACAATCAGCACAGGATTACAATCAGCACATTGTTAAATAAGCACAGCATTACAATCAGCATAGGTTTACCATCATGACTGCAACACAATCAGCACAGGGTTAAAATCAGCACAGCATTAAAATCAGCACAGGGTTACAATCAGCACAGGGTTACAATCAGCACAGGGATGCAATAAGCAAAGGCTTACTATCAGCACAGAATTTCAATCATCTCAGGTTTACAATCAGCAAAGGGTTTCGATCAGCACAGGGATAAAATTAGCACAGGTTTACTTCAGCACAGGATTACAATCAGCACAGAATTACAATCATCACAGGATTACAATCAGCACAGTGTTGCAATCAGCACAGGATTGCAATCAGCACAGGGTTACAATCAGCACAAGGTTACGTTCAGCACATGGCTACATTCAGAACAGCTTTACCATCAGCAAACGTTTACAATTCGTACAGGCCAACATTCAGCACAGGAATACAATCAGCACAGGATTACAATCAGCACAGCATTACAACCAGCACAGGATTACAATCAGCACTGGAGTACAATCAGCACAGGATTACAATCAGAGCAGTGTTACAATCAGCACAGGATTTCAATCAGCACAGCGCTGTAATCAGCACAGTGTCATAATCAGCAAAGGATTACAATCAGCACAGCGTTACAATCAGCACAGGATTACAATGAGAACAGGATTACAATCAGTACAGTGTAACAATCAGCACAGGATTTCAAACAGCACAGTGCTGCAGTCAGCACAAGATTACAATCAGCATAGGGTTACAATAAGCACAGGGTTACAATCAGCACAGAATTACAATCATCACAGGATTACAATCAGCACAGTGTTGCAATCAGCACAGGATTGCAATCAGCACAGGGTTACAACCAGCACAGAATTACAATCATCACAGGATTACAATCAGCACAGTGTTACAATATGCACAGCGTTACAATCAGCACAGGTTTACCATCATTACAGCAACACATTCAGCACAGGGTTACAATCAGCTCAAGGTTACATTCAGCACAGGGTTGCAATCAGCTCAAGGTTCCAATCAGGACAGGTTTACATCAGCACAGGTTACATTCAACACAAGCTAACAATCAGCACAGCCTCACCATCAGCACAGGTTTACAATTCGCACAGGCTAACATTCAGCACAGGATTACATTCAGCACAGTGTAACAATCAGCAGGGATTTACAATCAACACAAGATTACAATCAGTATAGCGTTACAAGCAGCATAGGAATTCAATCAGCACAGGGTTGCAACCAGCACAGGGTTACAATCAGCACAGCGTTACCATCAGCACAGGTTTACAATTCGCACAGGCTAACATTCAGCACAGGAATACAATCAGCACAGCATTACAAGCAGCACAGGTTTACAATCAGCACAGGGTTACAATAAGCACAGGGTTACTATAAGCACAATGTGACAATCAGCACAGGTTTACAATCAACACAAGATTACAATCAGCATAGGGTTACAAACAGCATAGCAATTCAATCAGCACAGGGTTGCAACCAGCACAGGGTTACAATCAGCACAGCGTTACCATCAGCACAGGTTTACAATTCGCACAGGCTAACATTCAGCACAGGATTACAATCAGCACAGGTTTACCATCATTACAGCAACACATTCAGCACAGGGTTGCGATCAGCACAGCATTGCAACCAGCACAGTTTTACAATCAGCACACGTTTATAATCAGCACAGGATTACAATCAGCACAGAATTACATTCATCACAGGATTACAATCAGCACAGTGTTGCAATCAGCACAGGATTTCATTCAGCACAGGGTTGCAATCAGCTCAAAGTTACATTCAGCACAGGGTTACAAACAGCACAGGATTTCAATCAGCACAGGTTTGCAATGTGCACAACATTGCAATCAGCACAGGGTTATAACCAGCACAGAATTACAATCATCACAGGATTACAATCAGCACAGTGTTACAATATGCACAGCGTTACAATCAGCACAGGTTTACCATCATTACAGCAACACATTCAGCACAGAGTTGCATTCAGCACAGGATTTCAATCAGCACAGTGTTACAATCAGCACAGGGATGCAATAAGCAAAGGGTCACTATCAGCACAGGATTTCAATCATCTCAGGTTTACAATCAGCACAGGGTTTCGATCAGCACAGGGATAAAATTAGCACAGGTTTACTTCAGCACAGGATTACAATCAGCACAGTGTTACATTCAGGACAGTAATACAATCAGCACAGCATTAAAATCAGCACAAGATTACAAACGGCACATGGATGCAACCAGCACAGGGTTACAATCAGCACAGCGTTGCCATCAGCACAGGTTTACAATTCGCACAGGCTAATATTCAGCACAGGATTACAATCAGCACAGCATTACAACCAGCACAGGGTTACAATCAGCACAGGTTTACAATCAGCATAGGATTGCAATCACCACAGGATTACAATCAGCACAGTGTTACATTCAGCACAGGGATGCAATCAGCACAGCATTACAATCAGCACAGGTTTACAATCAGCACAGGGTTACAATAAGCACAGGGTTACTATAAGCACAATGTGACAATCAGCACTGATTTACAATCAACACAAGATTACAATCAGCATAGGGTTACAAACAGCATAGCAATTCAATCAGCACAGGGTTGCAACCAGCACAGGGTTACAATCAGCACAGGGTTACTATCAGCATAGGATTGCAATCACCACAGGATTACAATCAGCACAGTGTTACATTCAGCACAGGGATGCAATCAGCACAGCATTACAATCAGCACAGGATTGCAATCAGTACAGTGTTACGATCACCACAGCGTTGCAATCAGCACAGGGATACAATAAGCACAGGGTTACAATCAGCACAGGATTGCAATCAGCACACGGTTGCAATCAGCGCAGGGTTACAGTCAGCACAGGATTTAAATCAGCACTGCACTGCAATCAGAAGAGTGTTGCAATCAGCACAGGATTACAATCAGCACACGTTTACAATCACCACAGGGTTGCAATCAGCACAGCATTACAACCAGCACAGTTTTACAATCAGCACAGAATTACAATCATCACAGGATGACAATCAGCACAGTGTTACAATATGCACAGCGTTACAATCAGCACAGGTTTACCTTCATTACAGCAACACATTCAGCACAGGGTTGCAATCAGCACAGCATTGCAACCAGCACAGTTTTACAATCAGCACAGAATTACAATCATCACAGGATTACAATCAGCACAGTGTTGCAATCAGCACAGGAATTCAATCAGCACATGGTTACATTCAGCACATGGCTACATTCAGAACAGCGTTACCATCAGCAAACGTTTACAATTCGTACAGGCCAACATTCAGCACAGGAATACAATCAGCACAGGATTTCAATCAGCACAGCATTACAACCAGCACAGGATTACAATCAGCACTGGAGTACAATCAGCACAGGATTACAATCAGAGCAGTGTTACAATCAGCACAGGATTTCAATCAGCACAGCGCTGTAATCAGCACAGTGTCATAATCAGCAAAGGATTACAATCAGCACAGCGTTACAATCAGCACAGGATTACAATGAGAACAGGATTACAATCAGTACAGTGTAACAATCAGCACAGGATTTCAAACAGCACAGTGCTGCAGTCAGCACAAGATTACCATCAGCATAGGGTTACAATAAGCACAGGGTTACAATCAGCACAGAATTACAATCATCACAGGATTACAATCAGCACAGTGTTGCAATCAGCACAGGATTGCAAGCAGCACAGGGTTATAACCAGCACAGAATTACAATCATAACAGGATTACAATCAGCACAGTGTTACAATATGCACAGCGTTACAATCAGCACAGGTTTACCATCATTACAGCAAGACAGTCAGCACAGGGTTGCAATCAGCACAGCATTGCAACCAATACAGTTTAACAATCAGCACACGTTTACAATCAGCACAGGATTACAATCAGCACAGTGTTGCAATCAGCACAGGATTTCAATCAGCTCAAAGTTACATTCAGCACAGTGTTACAAACAGCACAGGATTTCAATCAGCACAGGGTTGCAATTAGCACAGCATTACAATCATCACAGGATTACAATCAGCACAGTGTAACAATCAGCACGGATTTACAATCAACACAAGATTACAATCAGCATAGGGTTACAAACAGCATAGGAATTCAATCAGCACAGGGTTGCAACCAGCGCAGGGTTACAATCAGCACAGCGTTACCATCAGCACAGGATTACAATCAGCACAGCAGTACAACCAGCACAGGATTACAATCAACACTGGATTACAATCAGCACAGGATTACAATCAACACAGGTTTACAATCAGCAAAGCATTACAATTAGCACAGGGTTGCAATCAGCACAGCGTTGCAATCAGCACAGAGTTACAACCAGCATAGGATTGCAATCATCTAAGCTTTACAATCAGCACAGGGTTTCGATCAGCACAGGGATAAAATTAGCACAGGTTTACTTCAGCACAGGATTACAATCAGCACTGTGTTACAATCACTACATGAATACAATCAGCACAGGATTACAATCAGCACAGCGTTGCAATCTGCACAGGGTTACAATTAGCATAGGTTTACAATCAACACAGGATTACAATCAGCACAAGATTACAATCAGCACAGGGTTGCAATCAGCACAGCGTTGCAATCAGCACAGAGTTACAACCAGCACTGCGTTACAATCACTACAGGAATACAATCAGCACAGTGTTACATTCAGCCCAGGGTTACAATCAGCACATGTTTACCATCATGACAGCAACACAATCAGCACTGGATTACAATCAGCACAGAATTACAATAGGCACAGTGTAACAATCAGCACAGGATTTCAAACAGCACAGCGCAGCAATCAGCACAGTGTTACAATCAGCACAGGATTACAATCAGTTTAAAAATACAATCAGCACAGGATTGCAATCAGCACACGGTTGCAATCAGCACTGGGTTGCAGTCAGCACAGGATTTAAATCAGCACTGCACTGCAATCAGAAGAGTGTTACAATCAGCACAGGATTACAATCAGCACACGTTTACAATCATCACAGAATTACAATCAGCACAGTGTAACAATCAGCACGGATTTACAATCAACACAAGATTACAATCAGCATAGGGCTACAAACAGCACAGGAATTCAATCAGCACAGTGTTGCAATAAGCACAGAATTACATTCATCACAGGATTACAATCAGCACAGTTTTGCAATCAGCACAGGATTACAATCAGCACAGGATTACAATCAGCACAGTGTAAAAATCAGCACAGGATTTCAAACAGCACAGGATTACAATCAGCACAGCGTTACAATCAGCACAGGGTTACAATCAGTGCAAAAATGCAATCATCACAGGATTACAATAAGCACAGTGTTGCAATCTGCAAAGGGTTACAATTAGCATAGGTTTACAATCAACACAGGATTACAATCATCACACGATTACAATCAGCATAGGGTTAAAATCAGCACAGGTTTACAATCAGCAAAGCATTACAATTAGCACAGGGTTGCAATCAGCACAGCGTTGCAATCAGCACAGAGTTACAACCAGCACAGAATTACAATCATCACAGGAATACATTCAGCACAGTGTTGCAATCTGCACAAGGTTACAATTAGCATAGGGTAACAATCAGCACAGGATTACAATCAGTACAGTGTTAAATAAGCACAGCGTTACAATCAGCATAGGTTTACCATCATGACTGCAACACAACCAGCACAGGGTTACAATCAGCACAGCATTACAATCAGCACAGGGTTACAATCAGCACAGGGTTACAATCAGCACAGGGATGCAATAAGCAAATGCTTACTATCAGCACAGGATTTCAATCATCTCAGGTTTACAATCAGCAAAGGGTTTCGATCAGCACAGGGATAAAATTAGCACAGGTTTACTTCAGCACAGGATTACAATCAGCACTGCGTTACAATCAACACAGGAATACAATAAGCACAGCATTTCAATCAGCACAGGATTGCAATCAGCACAGGGTTACAATCAGCACAAGGTTACGTTCAGCACATGGCTACATTCAGAACAGCGTTACCATCAGCAAACGTTTACAATTCGTACAGGCCAACATTCAGCACAGGAATACAATCAGCACAGGATTACAATCAGCACAGCATTACAACCAGCACAGGATTACAATCAGCACTGGAGTACAATCAGCACAGGATTACAATCAGAACAGTGTTACAATCAGCACAGGATTTCAATCAGCACAGCGCTGTAATCAGCACAGTGTCATAATCAGCAAAGGATTACAATCAGCACAGCGTTACAATCAGCACAGGTTTACAATCAGCACAGGATTACAATGAGAACAGGATTACAATCAGTACAGTGTAACAATCAGCACAGGATTTCAAACAGCACAGTGCTGCAGTCAGCACAAGATTACAATCAGCATAGGGTTACAATAAGCACAGGGTTACTCTCAGCACAGGGTTACCATCAGCACAGAATTACAATCATCACAGGATTACATTCAGCACAGTGTTACAATATGCACAGCGTTACAATCAGCACAGGTTTACCATCATTACAGCAACACATTCAGCACAGGGTTGCAATCAGCACAGTATTGCAACCAGCACAGTTTTACAATCAGCACAGAATTACAATCATCACAGGATTACAATCAGCACAGTGTTACAATATGCACAGCGTCACAATCAGCACAGGTTTACCATCATTACAGCAACACATTCAGCACAGGGTTGCAATCAGCACAGTATTGAAACCAGCACAATTTTACAATCAGCACAGAATTACAATCATCACAGGATTACAATCAGCACAGTGTTGCAATCTGCACAGGATTTCAATCAGCACAGGATTACAATCAGCTCAAGGTTACATTCAGCACAGGGTTGCAATCAGCTCAAGGTTCCAATCAGGAGAGGTTTACATCAGCACAGGTTACATTCAACACAAGCTAACAATCAGCACAGCCTCACCATCAGCACAGGTTTACAATTCGCACAGGCTAACATTCCGCACAGGATTACAATCAGCACAGTGTAACAATCAGCAGGGATTTACAATCAACACAAGATTACAATCAGTATAGCGTTACAAGCAGCATAGGAATTCAATCAGCACAGGGTTGCAACCAGCACAGGGTTACAATCAGCACAGCGTTACCATCAGCACAGGTTTACAATTCGCACAGGCTAACATTCAGCACAGGAATACAATCAGCACAGCATTACAAGCAGCACAGGTTTACAATCAGCACAGGGTTACAATAAGCACAGGGTTACTATAAGCACAATGTGACAATCAGCACAGGTTTACAATCAACACAAGATTACAATCAGCATAGGGTTACAAACAGCATAGCAATTCAATCAGCACAGGGTTGCAACCAGCACAGGGTTACAATCAGCACAGCGTTACCATCAGCACAGGTTTACAATTCGCACAGGCTAACATTCAGCACAGGATTACAATCAGCACAGGTTTACCATCATTACAGCAACACATTCAGCACAGGGTTGCGATCAGCACAGCATTGCAACCAGCACAGTTTTACAATCAGCACACGTTTATAATCAGCACAGGATTACAATCAGCACAGAATTACATTCATCACAGGATTACAATCAGCACAGTGTTGCAATCAGCACAGGATTTCATTCAGCACAGGGTTGCAATCAGCTCAAAGTTACATTCAGCACAGGGTTACAAACAGCACAGGATTTCAATCAGCACAGGTTTGCAATGTGCACAACATTGCAATCAGCACAGGGTTATAACCAGCACAGAATTACAATCATCACAGGATTACAATCAGCACAGTGTTACAATATGCACAGCGTTACAATCAGCACAGGTTTACCATCATTACAGCAACACATTCAGCACAGAGTTGCATTCAGCACAGGATTTCAATCAGCACAGTGTTACAATCAGCACAGGGATGCAATAAGCAAAGGGTCACTATCAGCACAGGATTTCAATCATCTCAGGTTTACAATCAGCACAGGGTTTCGATCAGCACAGGGATAAAATTAGCACAGGTTTACTTCAGCACAGGATTACAATCAGCACAGTGTTACATTCAGGACAGTAATACAATCAGCACAGCATTAAAATCAGCACAAGATTACAAACGGCACATGGATGCAACCAGCACAGGGTTACAATCAGCACAGCGTTGCCATCAGCACAGGTTTACAATTCGCACAGGCTAATATTCAGCACAGGATTACAATCAGCACAGCATTACAACCAGCACAGGGTTACAATCAGCACAGGTTTACAATCAGCATAGGATTGCAATCACCACAGGATTACAATCAGCACAGTGTTACATTCAGCACAGGGATGCAATCAGCACAGCATTACAATCAGCACAGGTTTACAATCAGCACAGGGTTACAATAAGCACAGGGTTACTATAAGCACAATGTGACAATCAGCACTGATTTACAATCAACACAAGATTACAATCAGCATAGGGTTACAAACAGCATAGCAATTCAATCAGCACAGGGTTGCAACCAGCACAGGGTTACAATCAGCACAGGGTTACTATCAGCATAGGATTGCAATCACCACAGGATTACAATCAGCACAGTGTTACATTCAGCACAGGGATGCAATCAGCACAGCATTACAATCAGCACAGGATTGCAATCAGTACAGTGTTACGATCACCACAGCGTTGCAATCAGCACAGGGATACAATAAGCACAGGGTTACAATCAGCACAGGATTGCAATCAGCACACGGTTGCAATCAGCGCAGGGTTACAGTCAGCACAGGATTTAAATCAGCACTGCACTGCAATCAGAAGAGTGTTGCAATCAGCACAGGATTACAATCAGCACACGTTTACAATCACCACAGGGTTGCAATCAGCACAGCATTACAACCAGCACAGTTTTACAATCAGCACAGAATTACAATCATCACAGGATGACAATCAGCACAGTGTTACAATATGCACAGCGTTACAATCAGCACAGGTTTACCTTCATTACAGCAACACATTCAGCACAGGGTTGCAATCAGCACAGCATTGCAACCAGCACAGTTTTACAATCAGCACAGAATTACAATCATCACAGGATTACAATCAGCACAGTGTTGCAATCAGCACAGGAATTCAATCAGCACATGGTTACATTCAGCACATGGCTACATTCAGAACAGCGTTACCATCAGCAAACGTTTACAATTCGTACAGGCCAACATTCAGCACAGGAATACAATCAGCACAGGGTTACAGTCAGCACAGGATTTAAGTCAGCACTGCACTGCAATCAGAACAGTGTTACGATCAGCACAGGATTTCAATCAGCACAGCGCTGAAATCAACACAGTGTTATAATCAGCACAGGATTACAATCAGCACAGCGTTATAATCAGCACAGGTTTACAATGAGTGCAAAAATACAATCAGCACAGGATTACAAGCAGCACAGCATTACAATTAATACAGTTTGCAATCAGCACAGGATTACAATAAGCACAGGGTTACAATCAGCACAGGGTTACAATCAGCACAGGAATACAATCAGCAGAGTATTACAATCAGCACAGGATTACAATCAGCACAGCATTCAAATCAGCACAGAATTACAATCAGCACAGGGTTACAATCCGGACAGGTTTACATCAGCATTGCGTTGCAATCATCAGAAGATTACAATCAGCACAGGATTAGAATCAGCAAAGCGTTACAATCAGCACTGGGGTACAATAAGCACAGGGTTACAATCAGCATAGGATTGCAACCATGTCAGGGTTACAATCAGCACAGGGATAAAATCAGCACAGGTTTACTTCAGCACAAGATTACAATCAGCACAGTGTTACATTCAGGACAGTGATACAATCAGCACATCATTAAAATCAGCACAGGATTACAATCAGCACAGTGTAACAATCAGCACGGATTTACAATCAACACAAGATTACAATCAGCATAGCTTTACAAACAGCATAGGAATTCAATCAGCACAGGGATGCAACCAGCACAGGGTTACAATCAGCACAGCGTTGCCATCAGCACAGGTTTACAATTCGCACCCGCTAACATTCAGCACAGGATTACAATCAGCACAGCATTACAACCAGCACAGGTTTACAATCAGCACAGGTTTACAATAAGATCAGGATTACGATCAGCATAGGATTGCAATCACCACAGGATTACAATCAGCACAGGATTGCAATCAGTACAGTGTTACAATCACCACAGCTGTGCAGTCAGCACAGGGATACAATAAGCACAGGGTAACAATCAGCACAGGATTGCAATCAGCACACGGTTGCAATCAGCACCGGGTTGCAGTTAGCACAGGATTTAAATCAGCACTGCACTGCATTCAGAAGAGTGTTACAATCAGCACAGGATTACAATCAGAACACGTTTACAATCATCACAGGATTACAATCAGCACAGTGTAACAATCAGCACGGATTTACAATCAACACAAGATTACAATCAGCATAGGGCTACAAACAGCACAGGAATTCAATCAGCACAGTGTTGCAATAAGCACAGAATTACATTCATCACAGGATTACAATCAGCACAGTTTTGCAATCAGCACAGGATTACAATCAGCACAGGATTACAATCAGCACAGTGTAACAATCAGCACAGCGTTACAATCAGCACAGGGTTACAATCAGTGCAAAAATGCAATCATCACAGGATTACAATAAGCACAGTGTTGCAATCTGCAAAGGGTTACAATTAGCATAGGTTTACAATCAACACAGGATTACAATCAGCACACGATTACAATCAGCATAGGGTTAAAAACAGCACAGGAATTCAATCAGCACAGGTTTACAATCAGCAAAGCATTACAATTAGCACAGGGTTGCAATCAGCACAGCGTTGCAATCAGCACAGAGTTACAACCAGCACAGAATTACAATCATCACAGGATTACAATCAGCACAGTGTTGCAATCTGCACAAGGTTACAATTAGCATAGGTTAACAATCAGCACAGGATTACAATCAGCACATTGTTAAATAAGCACATCGTTACAATCAGCATAGGTTTACCATCATGACTGCAACACAATCAGCACAGGGTTAAAATCAGCACAGCATTAAAATCAGCACAGGGTTACAATCAGCACAGGGTTACAATCAGCACAGGGATGCAATAAGCAAAGGCTTACTATCAGCACAGAATTTCAATCATCTCAGGTTTACAATCAGCAAAGGGTTTCGATCAGCACAGGGATAAAATTAGCACAGGTTTACTTCAGCACAGGATTACAATCAGCACAGAATTACAATCATCACAGGATTACAATCAGCACAGTGTTGCAATCAGCACAGGATTGCAATCAGCACAGGGTTACAATCAGCACAAGGTTACGTTCAGCACATGGCTACATTCAGAACAGCGTTACCATCAGCAAACGTTTACAATTCGTACAGGCCAACATTCAGCACAGGAATACAATCAGCACAGGATTACAATCAGCACAGCATTACAACCAGCACAGGATTACAATCAGCACTGGAGTACAATCAGCACAGGATTACAATCAGAGCAGTGTTACAATCAGCACAGGATTTCAATCAGCACAGCGCTGTAATCAGCACAGTGTCATAATCAGCAAAGGATTACAATCAGCACAGCGTTACAATCAGCACAGGATTACAATGAGAACAGGATTACAATCAGTACAGTGTAACAATCAGCACAGGATTTCAAACAGCACAGTGCTGCAGTCAGCACAAGATTACAATCAGCATAGGGTTACAATAAGCACAGGGTTACAATCAGCACAGAATTACAATCATCACAGGATTACAATCAGCACAGTGTTGCAATCAGCACAGGATTGCAATCAGCACAGGGTTACAACCAGCACAGAATTACAATCATCACAGGATTACAATCAGCACAGTGTTACAATATGCACAGCGTTACAATCAGCACAGGTTTACCATCATTACAGCAACACATTCAGCACAGGGTTACAATCAGCTCAAGGTTACATTCAGCACAGGGTTGCAATCAGCTCAAGGTTCCAATCAGGACAGGTTTACATCAGCACAGGTTACATTCAACACAAGCTAACAATCAGCACAGCCTCACCATCAGCACAGGTTTACAATTCGTACAGGCTAACATTCAGCACAGGATTACATTCAGCACAGTGTAACAATCAGCAGGGATTTACAATCAACACAAGATTACAATCAGTATAGCGTTACAAGCAGCATAGGAATTCAATCAGCACAGGGTTGCAACCAGCACAGGGTTACAATCAGCACAGCGTTACCATCAGCACAGGTTTACAATTCGCACAGGCTAACATTCAGCACAGGAATACAATCAGCACAGCATTACAAGCAGCACAGGTTTACAATCAGCACAGGGTTACAATAAGCACAGGGTTACTATAAGCACAATGTGACAATCAGCACAGGTTTACAATCAACACAAGATTACAATCAGCATAGGGTTACAAACAGCATAGCAATTCAATCAGCACAGGGTTGCAACCAGCACAGGGTTACAATCAGCACAGCGTTACCATCAGCACAGGTTTACAATTCGCACAGGCTAACATTCAGCACAGGATTACAATCAGCACAGGTTTACCATCATTACAGCAACACATTCAGCACAGGGTTGCGATCAGCACAGCATTGCAACCAGCACAGTTTTACAATCAGCACACGTTTATAATCAGCACAGGATTACAATCAGCACAGAATTACATTCATCACAGGATTACAATCAGCACAGTGTTGCAATCAGCACAGGATTTCATTCAGCACAGGGTTGCAATCAGCTCAAAGTTACATTCAGCACAGGGTTACAAACAGCACAGGATTTCAATCAGCACAGGTTTGCAATGTGCACAGCATTGCAATCAGCACAGGGTTATAACCAGCACAGAATTACAATCATCACAGGATTACAATCAGCACAGTGTTACAATATGCACAGCGTTACAATCAGCACAGGTTTACCATCATTACAGCAACACATTCAGCACAGAGTTGCATTCAGCACAGGATTTCAATCAGCACAGTGTTACAATCAGCACAGGGATGCAATAAGCAAAGGGTCACTATCAGCACAGGATTTCAATCATCTCAGGTTTACAATCAGCACAGGGTTTCGATCAGCACAGGGATAAAATTAGCACAGGTTTACTTCAGCACAGGATTACAATCAGCACAGTGTTACATTCAGGACAGTAATACAATCAGCACAGCATTAAAATCAGCACAAGATTACAAACGGCACATGGATGCAACCAGCACAGGGTTACAATCAGCACAGCGTTGCCATCAGCACAGGTTTACAATTCGCACAGGCTAATATTCAGCACAGGATTACAATCAGCACAGCATTACAACCAGCACAGGGTTACAATCAGCACAGGGTTACTATCAGCATAGGATTGCAATCACCACAGGATTACAATCAGCACAGTGTTACATTCAGCACAGGGATGCAATCAGCACAGCATTACAATCAGCACAGGTTTACAATCAGCACAGGGTTACAAAAAGCACAGGGTTACTATAAGCACAATGTGACAATCAGCACTGATTTACAATCAACACAAGATTACAATCAGCATAGGGTTACAAACAGCATAGCAATTCAATCAGCACAGGGTTGCAACCAGCACAGGGTTACAATCAGCACAGGGTTACTATCAGCATAGGATTGCAATCACCACAGGATTACAATCAGCACAGTGTTACATTCAGCACAGGGATGCAATCAGCACAGCATTACAATCAGCACAGGATTGCAATCAGTACAGTGTTACGATCACCACAGCGTTGCAATCAGCACAGGGATACAATAAGCACAGGGTTACAATCAGCACAGGATTGCAATCAGCACACGGTTGCAATCAGCGCAGGGTTACAGTCAGCACAGGATTTAAATCAGCACTGCACTGCAATCAGAAGAGTGTTGCAATCAGCACAGGATTACAATCAGCACACATTTACAATCACCACAGGGTTGCAATCAGCACAGCATTACAACCAGCACAGTTTTACAATCAGCACAGAATTACAATCATCACAGGATGACAATCAGCACAGTGTTACAATATGCACAGCGTTACAATCAGCACAGGTTTACCTTCATTACAGCAACACATTCAGCACAGGGTTGCAATCAGCACAGCATTGCAACCAGCACAGTTTTACAATCAGCACAGAATTACAATCATCACAGGATTACAATCAGCACAGTGTTGCAATCAGCACAGGAATTCAATCAGCACATGGTTACATTCAGCACATGGCTACATTCAGAACAGCGTTACCATCAGCAAACGTTTACAATTCGTACAGGCCAACATTCAGCACAGGAATACAATCAGCACAGGATTTCAATCAGCACAGCATTACAACCAGCACAGGATTACAATCAGCACTGGAGTACAATCAGCACAGGATTACAATCAGAGCAGTGTTACAATCAGCACAGGATTTCAATCAGCACAGCGCTGTAATCAGCACAGTGTCATA
Source organism: Pristiophorus japonicus (assembly GCF_044704955.1). Taxonomy (NCBI): domain Eukaryota; kingdom Metazoa; phylum Chordata; class Chondrichthyes; family Pristiophoridae; genus Pristiophorus; species Pristiophorus japonicus. Next base: position 271,484 of record NW_027254405.1, on the reverse strand, counting down.
ATCAGCAAAGGATTACAATCAGCACAGCGTTACAATCAGCACAGGATTACAATGAGAACAGGATTACAATCAGTACAGTGTAACAATCAGCACAGGATTTCAAACAGCACAGTGCTGCAGTCAGCACAAGATTACAATCAGCATAGGGTTACAATAAGCACAGGGTTACAATCAGCACAGAATTACAATCATCACAGGATTACAATCAGCACAGTGTTGCAATCAGCACAGGATTGCAATCAGCACAGGGTTACAACCAGCACAGAATTACAATCATCACAGGATTACAATCAGCACAGTGTTACAATATGCACAGCGTTACAATCAGCACAGGTTTACCATCATTACAGCAACACATTCAGCACAGGGTTACAATCAGCTCAAGGTTACATTCAGCACAGGGTTGCAATCAGCTCAAGGTTCCAATCAGGACAGGTTTACATCAGCACAGGTTACATTCAACACAAGCTAACAATCAGCACAGCCTCACCATCAGCACAGGTTTACAATTCGTACAGGCTAACATTCAGCACAGGATTACATTCAGCACAGTGTAACAATCAGCAGGGATTTACAATCAACACAAGATTACAATCAGTATAGCGTTACAAGCAGCATAGGAATTCAATCAGCACAGGGTTGCAACCAGCACAGGGTTACAATCAGCACAGCGTTACCATCAGCACAGGTTTACAATTCGCACAGGCTAACATTCAGCACAGGAATACAATCAGCACAGCATTACAAGCAGCACAGGTTTACAATCAGCACAGGGTTACAATAAGCACAGGGTTACTATAAGCACAATGTGACAATCAGCACAGGTTTACAATCAACACAAGATTACAATCAGCATAGGGTTACAAACAGCATAGCAATTCAATCAGCACAGGGTTGCAACCAGCACAGGGTTACAATCAGCACAGCGTTACCATCAGCACAGGTTTACAATTCGCACAGGCTAACATTCAGCACAGGATTACAATCAGCACAGGTTTACCATCATTACAGCAACACATTCAGCACAGGGTTGCGATCAGCACAGCATTGCAACCAGCACAGTTTTACAATCAGCACACGTTTATAATCAGCACAGGATTACAATCAGCACAGAATTACATTCATCACAGGATTACAATCAGCACAGTGTTGCAATCAGCACAGGATTTCATTCAGCACAGGGTTGCAATCAGCTCAAAGTTACATTCAGCACAGGGTTACAAACAGCACAGGATTTCAATCAGCACAGGTTTGCAATGTGCACAGCATTGCAATCAGCACAGGGTTATAACCAGCACAGAATTACAATCATCACAGGATTACAATCAGCACAGTGTTACAATATGCACAGCGTTACAATCAGCACAGGTTTACCATCATTACAGCAACACATTCAGCACAGAGTTGCATTCAGCACAGGATTTCAATCAGCACAGTGTTACAATCAGCATAGGGATGCAATAAGCAAAGGGTCACTATCAGCACAGGATTTCAATCATCTCAGGTTTACAATCAGCACAGGGTTTCGATCAGCACAGGGATAAAATTAGCACAGGTTTACTTCAGCACAGGATTACAATCAGCACAGTGTTACATTCAGGACAGTAATACAATCAGCACAGCATTAAAATCAGCACAAGATTACAAACGGCACATGGATGCAACCAGCACAGGGTTACAATCAGCACAGCGTTGCCATCAGCACAGGTTTACAATTCGCACAGGCTAATATTCAGCACAGGATTACAATCAGCACAGCATTACAACCAGCACAGGGTTACAATCAGCACAGGGTTACTATCAGCATAGGATTGCAATCACCACAGGATTACAATCAGCACAGTGTTACATTCAGCACAGGGATGCAATCAGCACAGCATTACAATCAGCACAGGTTTACAATCAGCACAGGGTTACAATAAGCACAGGGTTACTATAAGCACAATGTGACAATCAGCACTGATTTACAATCAACACAAGATTACAATCAGCATAGGGTTACAAACAGCATAGCAATTCAATCAGCACAGGGTTGCAACCAGCACAGGGTTACAATCAGCACAGGGTTACTATCAGCATAGGATTGCAATCACCACAGGATTACAATCAGCACAGTGTTACATTCAGCACAGGGATGCAATCAGCACAGCATTACAATCAGCACAGGATTGCAATCAGTACAGTGTTACGATCACCACAGCGTTGCAATCAGCACAGGGATACAATAAGCACAGGGTTACAATCAGCACAGGATTGCAATCAGCACACGGTTGCAATCAGCGCAGGGTTACAGTCAGCACAGGATTTAAATCAGCACTGCACTGCAATCAGAAGAGTGTTGCAATCAGCACAGGATTACAATCAGCACACATTTACAATCACCACAGGGTTGCAATCAGCACAGCATTACAACCAGCACAGTTTTACAATCAGCACAGAATTACAATCATCACAGGATGACAATCAGCACAGTGTTACAATATGCACAGCGTTACAATCAGCACAGGTTTACCTTCATTACAGCAACACATTCAGCACAGGGTTGCAATCAGCACAGCATTGCAACCAGCACAGTTTTACAATCAGCACAGAATTACAATCATCACAGGATTACAATCAGCACAGTGTTGCAATCAGCACAGGAATTCAATCAGCACATGGTTACATTCAGCACATGGCTACATTCAGAACAGCGTTACCATCAGCAAACGTTTACAATTCGTACAGGCCAACATTCAGCACAGGAATACAATCAGCACAGGATTTCAATCAGCACAGCATTACAACCAGCACAGGATTACAATCAGCACTGGAGTACAATCAGCACAGGATTACAATCAGAGCAGTGTTACAATCAGCACAGGATTTCAATCAGCACAGCGCTGTAATCAGCACAGTGTCATAATCAGCAAAGGATTACAATCAGCACAGCGTTACAATCAGCACAGGATTACAATGAGAACAGGATTACAATCAGTACAGTGTAACAATCAGCACAGGATTTCAAACAGCACAGTGCTGCAGTCAGCACAAGATTACAATCAGCATAGGGTTACAATAAGCACAGGGTTACAATCAGCACAGCATTACAAGCAGCACAGGTTTACAATCAGCACAGGGTTACAATAAGCACAGGGTTACTATAAGCACAATGTGACAATCAGCACAGGTTTACAATCAACACAAGATTACAATCAGCATAGGGTTACAAACAGCATAGCAATTCAATCAGCACAGGGTTGCAACCAGCACAGGGTTACAATCAGCACAGCGTTACCATCAGCACAGGTTTACAATTCGCACAGGCTAACATTCAGCACAGGATTACAATCAGCACAGGTTTACCATCATTACAGCAACACATTCAGCACAGGGTTGCGATCAGCACAGCATTGCAACCAGCACAGTTTTACAATCAGCACACGTTTATAATCAGCACAGGATTACAATCAGCACAGAATTACATTCATCACAGGATTACAATCAGCACAGTGTTGCAATCAGCACAGGATTTCATTCAGCACAGGGTTGCTATCAGCTCAAAGTTACATTCAGCACAGGGTTACAAACAGCACAGGATTTCAATCAGCACAGGTTTGCAATGTGCACAGCATTGCAATCAGCATAGGGTTATAACCAGCACAGAATTACAATCATCACAGGATTACAATCAGCACAGTGTTACAATATGCACAGCGTTACAATCAGCACAGGTTTACCATCATTACAGCAACACATTCAGCACAGAGTTGCATTCAGCACAGGATTTCAATCAGCACAGTGTTACAATCAGCATAGGGATGCAATAAGCAAAGGGTCACTATCAGCACAGGATTTCAATCATCTCAGGTTTACAATCAGCACAGGGTTTCGATCAGCACAGGGATAAAATTAGCACAGGTTTACTTCAGCACAGGATTACAATCAGCACAGTGTTACATTCAGGACAGTAATACAATCAGCACAGCATTAAAATCAGCACAAGATTACAAACGGCACATGGATGCAACCAGCACAGGGTTACAATCAGCACAGCGTTGCCATCAGCACAGGTTTACAATTCGCACAGGCTAATATTCAGCACAGGATTACAATCAGCACAGCATTACAACCAGCACAGGGTTACAATCAGCACAGGGTTACTATCAGCATAGGATTGCAATCACCACAGGATTACAATCAGCACAGTGTTACATTCAGCACAGGGATGCAATCAGCACAGCATTACAATCAGCACAGGTTTACAATCAGCACAGGGTTACAATAAGCACAGGGTTACTATAAGCACAATGTGACAATCAGCACTGATTTACAATCAACACAAGATTACAATCAGCATAGGGTTACAAACAGCATAGCAATTCAATCAGCACAGGGTTGCAACCAGCACAGGGTTACAATCAGCACAGGGTTACTATCAGCATAGGATTGCAATCACCACAGGATTACAATCAGCACAGTGTTACATTCAGCACAGGGATGCAATCAGCACAGCATTACAATCAGCACAGGATTGCAATCAGTACAGTGTTACGATCACCACAGCGTTGCAATCAGCACAGGGATACAATAAGCACAGGGTTACAATCAGCACAGGATTGCAATCAGCACACGGTTGCAATCAGCGCAGGGTTACAGTCAGCACAGGATTTAAATCAGCACTGCACTGCAATCAGAAGAGTGTTGCAATCAGCACAGGATTACAATCAGCACACATTTACAATCACCACAGGGTTGCAATCAGCACAGCATTACAACCAGCACAGTTTTACAATCAGCACAGAATTACAATCATCACAGGATGACAATCAGCACAGTGTTACAATATGCACAGCGTTACAATCAGCACAGGTTTACCTTCATTACAGCAACACATTCAGCACAGGGTTGCAATCAGCACAGCATTGCAACCAGCACAGTTTTACAATCAGCACAGAATTACAATCATCACAGGATTACAATCAGCACAGTGTTGCAATCAGCACAGGAATTCAATCAGCACATGGTTACATTCAGCACATGGCTACATTCAGAACAGCGTTACCATCAGCAAACGTTTACAATTCGTACAGGCCAACATTCAGCACAGGAATACAATCAGCACAAGATTTCAATCAGCACAGCATTACAACCAGCACAGGATTACAATCAGCACTGGAGTACAATCAGCACAGGATTACAATCAGAGCAGTGTTACAATCAGCACAGGATTTCAATCAGCACAGCGCTGTAATCAGCACAGTGTCATAATCAGCAAAGGATTACAATCAGCACAGCGTTACAATCAGCACAGGATTACAATGAGAACAGGATTACAATCAGTACAGTGTAACAATCAGCACAGGATTTCAAACAGCACAGTGCTGCAGTCAGCACAAGATTACAATCAGCATAGGGTTACAATAAGCACAGGGTTACAATCAGCACAGAATTACAATCATCACAGGATTACAATCAGCACAGTGTTGCAATCAGCACAGGATTGCAATCAGCACAGGGTTACAACCAGCACAGAATTACAATCATCACAGGATTACAATCAGCACAGTGTTAAAATATGCACAGCGTTACAATCAGCACAGGTTTACCATCATTACAGCAACTCATTCAGCACAGGGTTGCAATCAGCACAGCATTGAAACCAGCACAGTTTTACAATCAGCACAGAATTACAATCATCTCAGGTTTACAATCAGCACAGGGTTACAATCAGCTCAAGGTTATATTCAGCACAGGGTTGCAATCAGCTCAAGGTTCCAATCAGGACAGGTTTACATCAGCACAGGTTACATTCAACACAAGCTAACAATCAGCACAGCCTCACCATCAGCACAGGTTTACAATTCGCACAGGCTAACATTCAGCACAGGATTACATTCAGCACAGTGTAACAATCAGCAGGGATTTACAATCAACACAAGATTACAATCAGTATAGCGTTACAAGCAGCATAGGAATTCAATCAGCACAGGGTTGCAACCAGCACAGGGTTACAATCAGCACAGCGTTACCATCAGCACAGGTTTACAATTCGCACAGGCTAACATTCAGCACAGGAATACAATCAGCACAGCATTACAAGCATTACAGCAACACATTCAGCACAGGGTTGCAATCAGCACAGCATTGCAACCAGCACAGTTTTACAATCAGCACACGTTTATAATCAGCACAGGATTACAATCAGCACAGAATTACATTCATCACAGGATTACAATCAGCACAGTGTTGCAATCAGCACAGGATTTCATTCAGCACAGGGTTGCAATCAGCTCAAAGTTACATTCAGCACAGGGTTACAAACAGCACAGGATTTCAATCAGCACAGGTTTGCAATGAGCACAGCATTGCAATCAGCACAGGGTTATAACCAGCACAGAATTACAATCATCACAGGATTACAATCAGCACAGTGTTACAATATGCACAGCGTTACAATCAGCACAGGTTTACCATCATTACAGCAACACATTCAGCACAGAGTTGCATTCAGCACAGGATTTCAATCAGCACAGTGTTACAATCAGCACAGGGATGCAATAAGCAAAGGGTCCCTATCAGCACAGGATTTCAATCATCTCAGGTTTACAATCAGCACAGGGTTTCGATCAGCACAGGGATAAAATTAGCACAGGTTTACTTCAGCACAGGATTACAATCAGCACAGTGTTACATTCAGGACAGTGATAAAATCAGCACAGCATTAAAATCAGCACAAGATTACAAACGGCACAGGGATGCAACCAGCACAGGGTTACAATCAGCACAGCGTTGCCATCAGCACAGGTTTACAATTCGCACAGGCTAACATTCAGCACAGGATTACAATCAGCACAGCATTACAACCAGCACAGGGTTACAATCAGCACAGGGTTACTATCAGCATAGGATTGCAATCACCACAGGATTACAATCAGCACAGTGTTACATTCAGCACAGGGATGCAATCAGCACAGCATTACAATCAGCACAGGATTGCAATCAGCACAGAATTACAATCATCACAGGATGACAATCAGCACAGTGTTACAATATGCACAGCGTTACAATCAGCACAGGTTTACCTTCATTACAGCAACACATTCAGCACAGGGTTGCAATCAGCACAGCATTGCAACCAGCACAGTTTTACAATCAGCACAGAATTACAATCATCACAGGATTACAATCAGCACAGTGTTGCAATCAGCACAGGAATTCAATCAGCACAGGGTTACAATCAGCTCATGGTTACATTCAGCACAGGTTTGCAATCAGCTCAAGGTTCCAATCAGGACAGGTTTACATCAGCACAGGTTACATTCAGCACAGGCTAACAATCAGCACAGTTTTGCAATCAGCACAGGATTTCAATCAGCACAGGAATACAATCAGCACAGGGTTACATGAGCAAAGAGTTACATGCAGTGAAGCTTTACAATCAGCAGAGGATTACAATCAGCACAGCGTTGCAATCAGCACAGGATTTCAATCAGCACAGCGCTGTAATCAGCACAGTGTCATAATCAGCAAAGGATTACAATCAGCACAGCGTTACAATCAGCACAGGTTTACAATCAGCACAGGATTACAATGAGAACAGGATTACAATCAGTACAGTGTAACAATCAGCACAGGATTTCAAACAGCACAGTGCTGCAGTCAGCACAAGATTACAATCAGCACAGGGTGACAATAAGCACAGGGTTACAATCAGCACAGAATTACAATCATCACTGGATTTCAATCAGCACAGTATTGCAATCAGCACAGGATTGCAATCAGCACAGGGTTACAACCAGCACAGAATTACAATCATCACAGGATTACAATCAGCACAGTGTTACAATATGCACAGCGTTACAATCAGCACAGGTTTACCATCATTACAGCAACACATTCAGCACAGGGTTGCAATCAGCACAGCATTGAAACCAGCACAGTTTTACAATCAGCACAGAATTACAATCATCACAGGATTACAATCAGCACAGTGTTGCAATCTGCACAGGATTTCAATCAGCACAGGGTTACAATCAGCTCAAGGTTACATTCAGCACAGGTTTGCAATCAGCTCAAGGTTCCAATCAGGACAGGTTTACATCAGCACAGGTTACATTCAACACAAGCTAACAATCAGCACAGCCTCACCATCAGCACAGGTTTACAATTCGCACAGGCTAACATTCAGCACAGGATTACATTCAGCACAGTGTTACGATCACCACAGGGTTGCAATCAGCACAGCATTACAACCAGCACAGTTTTACAATCAGCACAGAATTACAATCATCACAGGATGACAATCAGCACAGTGTTACAATATGCACAGCGTTACAATCAGCACAGGTTTACCTTCATTACAGCAACACATTCAGCACAGGGTTGCAATCAGCACAGCATTGCAACCAGCACAGTTTTACAATCAGCACAGAATTACAATCATCACAGGATTACAATCAGCACAGTGTTGCAATCAGCACAGGAATTCAATCAGCACAGGGTTACAATCAGCTCATGGTTACATTCAGCACAGGTTTGCAATCAGCTCAAGGTTCCAATCAGGATAGGTTTACATCAGCACAGGTTACATTCAGCACAGGCTAACAATCAGCACAGTTTTGCAATCAGCACAGGATTTCAATCAGCACAGGAATACAATCAGCACAGGGTTACATGAGCAAAGAGTTACATGCAGTGAAGCTTTACAATCAGCAGAGGATTACAATCAGCACAGCGTTGCAATCAGCACAGGATTTCAATCAGCACAGCGCTGTAATCAGCACAGTGTCATAATCAGCAAAGGATTACAATCAGCACAGCGTTACAATCAGCACAGGTTTACAATCAGCACAGGATTACAATGAGAACAGGATTACAATCAGTACAGTGTAACAATCAGCACAGGATTTCAAACAGCACAGTGCTGCAGTCAGCACAAGATTACAATCAGCACAGGGTGACAATAAGCACAGGGTTACAATCATCACAGAATTACAATCATCACTGGATTACAATCAGCACAGTGTTGCAATCAGCACAGGATTGCAATCAGCACAGGGTTACAACCAGCACAGAATTACAATCATCACAGGATTACAATCAGCTCAGTGTTACAATATGCACAGCGTTACAATCAGCACAGGTTTACCATCATTACAGCAACACATTCAGCACAGGGTTGCAATCAGCACAGCATTGAAACCAGCACAGTTTTACAATCAGCACAGAATTACAATCATCACAGGATTACAATCAGCACAGTGTTGCAATCTGCACAGGATTTCAATCAGCACAGGGTTACAATCAGCTCAAGGTTACATTCAGCACAGGTTTGCAATCAGCTCAAGGTTCCAATCAGGACAGGTTTACATCAGCACAGGTTACATTCAACACAAGCTAACAATCAGCACAGCCTCACCATCAGCACAGGTTTACAATTCGCACAGGCTAACATTCAGCACAGGATTACATTCAGCACAGTGTAACAATCAGCAGGGATTTACAATCAACACAAGATTACAATCAGTATAGCGTTACAAGCAGCATAGGAATTCAATCAGCACAGGGTTGCAACCAGCACAGGGTTACAATCAGCACAGCGTTACCATCAGCACAGGTTTACAATTCGCACAGGCTAACATTCAGCACAGGATTACAATCAGCACAGTGTTGCAATCAGCACAGGATTTCATTCAGCACAGGGTTGCAATCAGCTCAAAGTTACATTCAGCACAGGGTTACAAACAGCACAGGATTTCAATCAGCACAGGTTTGCAATCAGCACAGCATTGCAATCAGCACAGGGTTATAACCAGCACAGAATTACAATCATCACAGGATTACAATCAGCACAGTGTTACAATATGCACAGCGTTACAATCAGCACAGGTTTACCATCATTACAGCAACACATTCAGCACAGAGTTGCAATCAGCACAGGATTTCAATCAGCACAGTGTTACAATCAGCACAGGGATGCAATAAGCAAAGGGTCACTATCAGCACAGGATTTCAATCATCTCAGGTTTACAATCAGCACAGGGTTTCGATCAGCACAGGGATAAAATTAGCACAGGTTTACTTCAGCACAGGATTACAATCAGCACAGTGTTACATTCAGGACAGTGATACAATCAGCACAGCATTAAAATCAGCACAAGATTACAATCAGCATAGCGTTACAAAGGGCACAGGGATGCAACCAGCACAGGGTTACAATCAGCACAGCGTTGCCATCAGCACAGGTTTATAATTCGCACAGGCTAACATTCAGCACAGGATTACAATCAGCACAGCATTACAACCAGCACAGGGTTACAATCAGCACAGGGTTACTATCAGCATAGGATTGCAATCACCACAGGATTACAATCAGCACAGTGTTACATTCAGCACAGGGATGCAATCAGCACAGCATTACAATCAGCACAGGATTGCAATCAGTACAGTGTTGCAATCAGCACAGGATTTCAATCAGCACAGGGTTACAATCAGCTCATGGTTACATTCAGCACAGGTTTGCAATCAGCTCAAGGTTCCAATCAGGATAGGTTTACATCAGCACAGGTTGCAATCAGCTCATGGTTACATTCAGCACAGGTTTGCAATCAGCTCAAGGTTCCAATCAGGATAGGTTTACATCAGCACAGGTTGCAATCAGCACAGGATTTCAATCAGCACAGTAATACAATCAGCACAGGGTTACATGAGCAAAGAGTTACATGCAGTGAAGCTTTACAATCAGCAGAGGATTACAATCAGCACAGCGTTGCAATCAGCACAGGATTTCAATCAGCACAGCGCTTTAATCAGCACAGTGTCATAATCAGCAAAGGATTACAATCAGCACAGCGTTACAATCAGCACAGGTTTACAATCAGCACAGGATTACAATGAGAACAGGATTACAATCAGTACAGTGTAACAATCAGCACAGGATTTCAAACAGCACAGTGCTGCAGTCAGCACAAGATTACAATCAGCATAGGGTGACAATAAGCACAGGGTTACAATCAGCACAGAATTACAATCATCACTGGATTACAATCAGCACAGTGTTGCAATCAGCACAGGATTGCAATCAGCACAGGGTTACAACCAGCACAGAATTACAATCATCACAGGATTACAATCAGCACAGTGTTACAATATGCACAGCGTTACAATCAGCACAGGTTTACCATCATTACAGCAACACATTCAGCACAGGGTTGCAATCAGCACAGCATTGAAACCAGCACAGTTTTACAATCAGCACAGAATTACAATCATCACAGGATTACAATTAGCACAGTGTTGCAATCTGCACAGGATTTCAATCAGCACAGGGTTACAATCAGCTCAAGGTTACATTCAGCACAGGTTTGCAATCAGCTCAAGGTTCCAATCAGGACAGGTTTACATCAGCACAGGTTACATTCAACACAAGCTAACAATCAGCACAGCCTCACCATCAGCACAGGTTTACAATTCGCACAGGCTAACATTCAGCACAGGATTACATTCAGCACAGTGTAACAATCAGCAGGGATTTACAATCAACACAAGATTACAATCAGTATAGCGTTACAAGCAGCATAAGAATTCAATCAGCACAGGGTTGCAACTAGCACAGGGTTACAATCAGCACAGCGTTACCATCAGCACAGGTTTACAATTCGCACAGGCTAACATTCAGCACAGGAATACAATCAGCACAGCATTACAAGCAGCACAGGTTTACAATCAGCACAGGGTTACAATAAGCACAGGGTTACTATAAGCACAATGTGACAATCAGCATTGATTTACAATCAACACAAGATTACCATCAGCATAGGGTTACAAACAGCATAGCAATTCAATCAGCACAGGGTTGCAACCAGCACAGGGTTACAATCAGCACAGCGTTACCATCAGCACAGGTTTACAATTCGCACAGGCTAACATTCAGCACAGGATTACAATCAGCACAGTGTTGCAATCAGCACAGGATTTCATTCAGCACAGGGTTGCAATCAGCTCAAAGTTACATTCAGCACAGGGTTACAAACAGCACAGGATTTCAATCAGCACAGGTTTGCAATCAGCACAGCATTGCAATCAGCACAGGGTTATAACCAGCACAGAATTACAATCATCACAGGATTACAATCAGCACAGTGTTACAATATGCACAGCGTTACAATCAGCACAGGTTTACCATCATTACAGCAACACATTCAGCACAGGGTTGCAATCAGCACAGCATTGAAACCAGCACAGTTTTACAATCAGCACAGAATTACAATCATCACAGGATTACAATTAGCACAGTGTTGCAATCTGCACAGGATTTCAATCAGCACAGGGTTACAATCAGCTCAAGGTTACATTCAGCACAGGTTTGCAATCAGCTCAAGGTTCCAATCAGGACAGGTTTACATCAGCACAGGTTACATTCAACACAAGCTAACAATCAGCACAGCCTCACCATCAGCACAGGTTTACAATTCGCACAGGCTAACATTCAGCACAGGATTACATTCAGCACAGTGTAACAATCAGCAGGGATTTACAATCAACACAAGATTACAATCAGTATAGCGTTACAAGCAGCATAGGAATTCAATCAGCACAGGGTTGCAACTAGCACAGGGTTACAATCAGCACAGCGTTACCATCAGCACAGGTTTACAATTCGCACAGGCTAACATTCAGCACAGGAATACAATCAGCACAGCATTACAAGCAGCACAGGTTTACAATCAGCACAGGGTTACAATAAGCACAGGGTTACTATAAGCACAATGTGACAATCAGCATTGATTTACAATCAACACAAGATTACAATCAGCATAGGGTTACAAACAGCATAGCAATTCAATCAGCACAGGGTTGCAACCAGCACAGGGTTACAATCAGCACAGCGTTACCATCAGCACAGGTTTACAATTCGCACAGGCTAACATTCAGCACAGGATTACAATCAGCACAGTGTTGCAATCAGCACAGGATTTCATTCAGCACAGGGTTGCAATCAGCTCAAAGTTACATTCAGCACAGGGTTACAAACAGCACAGGATTTCAATCAGCACAGGTTTGCAATCAGCACAGCATTGCAATCAGCACAGGGTTATAACCAGCACAGAATTACAATCATCACAGGATTACAATCAGCACAGTGTTACAATATGCACAGCGTTACAATCAGCACAGGTTTACCATCATTACAGCAACACATTCAGCACAGAGTTGCAATCAGCACAGGATTTCAATCAGCACAGTGTTACAATCAGCACAGGGATGCAATAAGCAAAGGGTCATTATCAGCACAGGATTTCAATCATCTCAGGTTTACAATCAGCACAGGGTTTCGATCAGCACAGGGATAAAATTAGCACAGGTTTACTTCAGCACAGGATTACAATCAGCACAGTGTTACATTCAGGACAGTGATACAATCAGCACAGCATTAAAATCAGCACAAGATTACAATCAGCATAGCGTTACAATCGGCACAGGGATGCAACCAGCACAGGGTTACAATCAGCACAGCGTTGCCATCAGCACAGGTTTACAATTCGCACAGGCTAATATTCAGCACAGGATTACAATCAGCACAGCATTACAACCAGCACAGGGTTACAATCAGCACAGGGTTACTATCAGCATAGGATTGCAATCACCACAGGATTACAATCAGCACAGTGTTACATTCAGCACAGGGATGCAATCAGCACAGCATTACAATCAGCACAGGTTTACAATCAGCACAGGGTTACAATAAGCACAGGGTTACTATAAGCACAATGTGACAATCAGCACTGATTTACAATCAACACAAGATTACAATCAGCATAGGGTTACAAACAGCATAGCAATTCAATCAGCACAGGGTTGCAACCAGCACAGGGTTACAATCAGCACAGCGTTACCATCAGCACAGGTTTACAATTCGCACAGGCTAACATTCAGCACAGGATTACAATCAGAACAGGTTTACCATCATTACAGCAACACATTCAGCACAGGGTTGCAATCAGCACAGCATTGCAACCAGGACAGTTTTACAATCAGCACACATTTACAATCAGCACAGAATTACATTCATCACAGGATTACAATCAGCACAGTGTTGCAATCAGCACTGGATTTCATTCAGCACAGGGTTGCAATCAGCACAGGATTTCAATCAGCACAGGTTTGCAATCAGCACAGAATTACAATCATCACAGGATTACAATCAGCACAGCGTTACAATCAGCACAGGTTTACCATCATTACAGCAACACATTCAGCACAGAGTTGCAATCAGCACAGGATTTCAATCAGCACAGTGTTACAATCAGCACAGGGATGCAATAAGCAAAGGGTCACTATCTGCACAGGATTTCAATCATCTCAGGTTTACAATCAGCACAGGGTTTCGATCAGCACAGGGATAAAATTAGCACAGGTTTACTTCAGCACAGGATTACAATCAGCACAGTGTTACATTCAGGACAGTGATACAATCAGCAGAGCATTAAAATCAGCACAAGATTACAATCAGCATAGCGTTACAAACGGCACAGGGATGCAACCAGCACAGGGTTACAATCAGCACAGCGTTGCCATCAGCACAGGTTTATAATTCGCACAGGCTAACATTCAGCACAGGATTACAATCAGCACAGCATTACAACCAGCACAGGGTTACAATCAGCACAGGGTTACTATCAGCATAGGATTGCAATCACCACAGGATTACAATCAGCACAGTGTTACATTCAGCACAGGGATGCAATCAGCACAGCATTACAATCAGCACAGGATTGCAATCAGTACAGTGTTGCAATCAGCACAGGATTTCAATCAGCACAGGGTTACAATCAGCTCATGGTTACATTCAGCACAGGTTTGCAATCAGCTCAAGGTTCCAATCAGGATAGGTTTACATCAGCACAGGTTGCAATCAGCTCATGGTTACATTCAGCACAGGTTTGCAATCAGCTCAAGGTTCCAATCAGGATAGGATTACATCAGCACAGGTTGCAATCAGCACAGGATTTCAATCAGCACAGGAATACAATCAGCACAGGGTTACATGAGCAAAGAGTTACATGCAGTGAAGCTTTACAATCAGCAGAGGATTACAATCAGCACAGCGTTGCAATCAGCACAGGATTTCAATCAGCACAGCGCTTTAATCAGCACAGTGTCATAATCAGCAAAGGATTACAATCAGCACAGCGTTACAAGCAGCACAGGTTTACAATCAGCACAGGATTACAATGAGAACAGGATTACAATCAGTACAGTGTAACAATCAGCACAGGATTTCAAACAGCACAGTGCTGCAGTCAGCACAAGATTACAATCAGCATAGGTTGACAATAAGCACAGGGTTACAATCAGCACAGAATTACAATCATCACTGGATTACAATCAGCACAGTGTTGCAATCAGCACAGGATTGCAATCAGCACAGGGTTACAACCAGCACAGAATTACAATCATCACAGGATTACAATCAGCACAGTGTTACAATATGCACAGCGTTACAATCAGCACAGGTTTACCATCATTACAGCAACACATTCAGCACAGGGTTGCAATCAGCACAGCATTGAAACCAGCACAGTTTTACAATCAGCACAGAATTACAATCATCACAGGATTACAATTAGCACAGTGTTGCAATCTGCACAGGATTTCAATCAGCACAGGGTTACAATCAGCTCAAGGTTACATTCAGCACAGGTTTGCAATCAGCTCAAGGTTCCAATCAGGACAGGTTTACATCAGCACAGGTTACATTCAACACAAGCTAACAATCAGCACAGCCTCACCATCAGCACAGGTTTACAATTCGCACAGGCTAACATTCAGCACAGGATTACATTCAGCACAGTGTAACAATCAGCAGGGATTTACAATCAACACAAGATTACAATCAGTATAGCGTTACAAGCAGCATAGGAATTCAATCAGCACAGGGTTGCAACCAGCACAGGGTTACAATCAGCACAGCGTTACCATCAGCACAGGTTTACAATTCGCACAGGCTAACATTCAGCACAGGAATACAATCAGCACAGCATTACAAGCAGCACAGGTTTACAATCAGCACAGGGTTACAATAAGCACAGGGTTACTATAAGCACAATGTGACAATCAGCATTGATTTACAATCAACACAAGATTACAATCAGCATAGGGTTACAAACAGCATAGCAATTCAATCAGCACAGGGTTGCAACCAGCACAGGGTTACAATCAGCACAGCGTTACCATCAGCACAGGTTTACAATTCGCACAGGCTAACATTCAGCACAGGATTACAATCAGCACAGTGTTGCAATCAGCACAGGATTTCATTCAGCACAGGGTTGCAATCAGCTCAAAGTTACATTCAGCACAGGGTTACAAACAGCACAGGATTTCAATCAGCACAGGTTTGCAATCAGCACAGCATTGCAATCAGCACAGGGTTATAACCAGCACAGAATTACAATCATCACAGGATTACAATCAGCACAGTGTTACAATATGCACAGCGTTACAATCAGCAGAGGTTTACCATCATTACAGCAACACATTCAGCACAGAGTTGCAATCAGCACAGGATTTCAATCAGCACAGTGTTACAATCAGCACAGGGATGCAATAAGCAAAGGGTCATTATCAGCACAGGATTTCAATCATCTCAGGTTTACAATCAGCACAGGGTTTCGATCAGCACAGGGATAAAATTAGCACAGGTTTACTTCAGCACAGGATTACAATCAGCACAGTGTTACATTCAGGACAGTGATACAATCAGCACAGCATTAAAATCAGCACAAGGTTACAATCAGCATAGCGTTACAAACGGCGCAGGGATGCAACCAGCACAGGGTTACAATCAGCACAGCGTTGCCATCAGCACAGGTTTACAATTCGCACAGGCTAACATTCAGCACAGGATTACAATCAGCACAGCATTACAACCAGCACAGGGTTACAATCAGCACAGGGTTACTATCAGCATAGGATTGCAATCACCACAGGATTACAATCAGCACAGTGTTACATTCAGCACAGGGATGCAATCAGCACAGCATTACAATCAGCACAGGTTTACAATCAGCACAGGGTTACAATAAGCACAGGGTTACTATAAGCACAATGTGACAATCAGCACTGATTTACAATCAACACAAGATTACAATCAGCATAGGGTTACAAACAGCATAGCAATTCAATCAGCACAGGGTTGCAACCAGCACAGGGTTACAATCAGCACAGCGTTACCATCAGCACAGGTTTGCAATTCGCACAGGCTAACATTCAGCACAGGATTACAATCAGCACAGGTTTACCATCATTACAGCAACACATTCAGCACAGGGTTGCAATCAGCACAGCATTGCAACCAGGACAGTTTTACAATCAGCACACGTTTACAATCAGCACAGAATTACATTCATCACAGGATTACAATCAGCACAGTGTTGCAATCAGCACTGGATTTCATTCAGCACAGGGTTGCAATCAGCACAGGATTTCAATCAGCACAGGTTTGCAATCAGCACAGAATTACAATCATCACAGGATTACAATCAGCCCAGCGTTACAATCAGCACAGGTTTACCATCATTACAGCAACACATTCAGCACAGAGTTGCAATCAGCACAGGATTTCAATCAGCACAGTGTTACAATCAGCACAGGGATGCAATAAGCAAAGGGTCACTATCTGCACAGGATTTCAATCATCTCAGGTTTACAATCAGCACAGGGTTTCGATCAGCACAGGGATAAAATTAGCACAGGTTTACTTCAGCACAGGATTACAATCAGCACAGTGTTACATTCAGGACAGTGATACAATCAGCACAGCATTAAAATCAGCACAAGATTACAATCAGCATAGCGTTACAAAGGGCACAGGGATGCAAACAGCACAGGGTTACAATCAGCACAGCGTTGCCATCAGCACAGGTTTATAATTCGCACAGGCTAACATTCAGCACAGGATTACAATCAGCACAGCATTACAACCAGCACAGGGTTACAATCAGCACAGGGTTACTATCAGCATAGGATTGCAATCACCACAGGATTACAATCAGCACAGTGTTACATTCAGCACAGGGATGCAATCAGCACACGCTGTAATCAGCACAGTGTCATAATCAGCAAAGGATTACAATCAGCACAGTGTTACAATCAGCACAGGATTACAATGAGAACAGGATTACAATCAGTACAGTGTAACAATCAGCACAGGATTTCAAACAGCACAGTGCTGCAGTCAGCACAAGATTACAATCAGCATCGGGTTACAATAAGCACAGGGTTACAATCAGCACAGAATTACAATCATCACAGGATTACAATCAGCACAGTGTTGCAATCAGCACAGGATTGCAATCAGCACAGGGTTACAACCAGCACAGAATTACAATCATCACAGGATTACAATCAGCACAGTGTTACAATATGCACAGCGTTACAATCAGCACAGGTTTACCATCATTACAGCAACACATTCAGCACAGGGTTGCAATCAGCACAGCATTGAAACCAGCACAGTTTTACAATCAGCACAGAATTACAATCATCACAGGATTACAATTAGCACAGTGTTGCAATCTGCACAGGTTATAATCAGCACAGGGTTACAATCAGCTCAAGGTTACATTCAGCACAGGGTTGCAATCAGCTCAAGGTTCCAATCAGGACAGGTTTACATCAGCACAGTTTACATTCAACACAAGCTAACAATCAGCACAGCCTCACCATCAGCACAGGTTTACAATTCGCACAGGCTAACATTCAGCACAGGATTACATTCAGCACAGTGTAACAATCAGCAGGGATTTACAATCAACACAAGATTACAATCAGTATAGCGTTACAAGCAGCATAGGAATTCAATCAGCACAGGGTTGCAACCAGCACAGGGTTACAATCAGCACAGCGTTACCATCAGCACAGGTTTACAATTCGCACAGGCTAACATTCAGCACAGGAATACAATTAGCACAGCATTACAAGCATTACAGCAACACATTCAGCACAGGTTTGTAATCAGCACAGCATTGCAACCAGCACAGTTTTACAATCAGCACACGTTTATAATCAGCACAGGATTACAATCAGCACAGAATTACATTCATCACAGGATTACAATCAGCACAGTGTTGTAATCAGCACAGGATTTCATTCAGCACAGGGTTGCAATCAGCTCAAAGTTACATTCAGCACAGGGTTACAAACAGCACAGGATTTCAATCAGCACAGGTTTGCAATGAGCACAGCATTGCAATCAGCACAGGGTTATAACCAGCACAGAATTACAATCATCACAGGATTACAATCAGCACAGTGTTACAATATGCACAGCGTTACAATCAGCACAGGTTTACCATCATTACAGCAACACATTCAGCACAGAGTTGCATTCAGCACAGGATTTCAATCAGCACAGTGTTACAATCAGCACAGGGATGCAATAAGCAAAGGGTCCCTATCAGCACAGGATTTCAATCATCTCAGGTTTACAATCAGCACAGGGTTTCGATCAGCACAGGGATAAAATTAGCACAGGTTTACTTCAGCACAGGATTACAATCAGCACAGTGTTACATTCAGGACAGTGATACAATCAGCACAGCATTAAAATCAGCACAAGATTACAAACGGCACAGGGATGCAACCAGCACAGGGTTACAATCAGCACAGCGTTGCCATCAGCACAGGTTTACAATTCGCACAGGCTAACATTCAGCACAGGATTACAATCAGCACAGCATTACAACCAGCACAGGGTTACAATCAGCACAGGGTTACTATCAGCATAGGATTGCAATCACCACAGGATTACAATCAGCACAGTGTTACATTCAGCACAGGGATGCAATCAGCACAGCATTACAATCAGCACAGGATTGCAATCAGCACAGTTTTACGATCACCACAGGGTTGCAATCAGCACAGCATTACAACCAGCACAGTTTTACAATCAGCACAGAATTACAATCATCACAGGATGACAATCAGCACAGTGTTACAATATGCACAGCGTTACAATCAGCACAGGTTTACCTTCATTACAGCAACACATTCAGCACAGGGTTGCAATCAGCACAGCATTGCAACCAGCACAGTTTTACAATCAGCACAGAATTACAATCATCACAGGATTACAATCAGCACAGTGTTGCAATCAGCACAGGAATTCAATCAGCACAGGGTTACAATCAGCTCATGGTTACATTCAGCACAGGTTTGCAATCAGCTCAAGGTTCCAATCAGGACAGGTTTACATCAGCACAGGTTACATTCAGCACAGGCTAACAATCAGCACAGTTTTGCAATCAGCACAGGATTTCAATCAGCACAGGAATACAATCAGCACAGGGTTACATGAGCAAAGAGTTACATGCAGTGAAGCTTTACAATCAGCAGAGGATTACAATCAGCACAGCGTTGCAATCAGCACAGGATTTCAATCAGCACAGCGCTGTAATCAGCACAGTGTCATAATCAGCAAAGGATTACAATCAGCACAGCGTTACAATCAGCACAGGTTTACAATCAGCACAGTATTACAATGAGAACAGGATTACAATCAGTACAGTGTAACAATCAGCACAGGATTTCAAACAGCACAGTGCTGCAGTCAGCACAAGATTACAATCAGCATAGGGTTACAATAAGCACAGGGTTACAATCAGCACAGAATTACAATCATCACAGGATTACAATCAGCACAGTGTTGCAATCAGCACAGGATTGCAATCAGCACAGGGTTACAACCAGCACAGAATTACAATCATCACAGGATTACAATCAGCACAGTGTTACAATATGCACAGCGTTACAATCAGCACAGGTTTACCATCATTACAGCAACACATTCAGCACAGGGTTGCAATCAGCACAGCATTGAAACCAGCACAGTTTTACAATCAGCACAGAATTACAATCATCACAGGATTACAATCAGCACAGTGTTGCAATCTGCACAGGTTATAATCAGCACAGGGTTACAATCAGCTCAAGGTTACATTCAGCACAGGGTTGCAATCAGCTCAAGGTTCCAATCAGGACAGGTTTACATCAGCACAGTTTACATTCAACACAAGCTAACAATCAGCACAGCCTCACCATCAGCACAGGTTTACAATTCGCACAGGCTAACATTCAGCACAGGATTACATTCAGCACAGTGTAACAATCAGCAGGGATTTACAATCAACACAAGATTACAATCAGTATAGCGTTACAAGCAGCATAGGAATTCAATCAGCACAGGGTTGCAACCAGCACAGGGTTACAATCAGCACAGCGTTACCATCAGCACAGGTTTACAATTCGCACAGGCTAACATTCAGCACAGGAATACAATCAGCACAGCATTACAAGCATTACAGCAACACATTCAGCACAGGGTTGCAATCAGCACAGCATTGCAACCAGCACAGTTTTACAATCAGCACACGTTTATAATCAGCACAGGATTACAATCAGCACAGAATTACATTCATCACAGGATTACAATCAGCACAGTGTTGCAATCAGCACAGGATTTCATTCAGCACAGGGTTGCAATCAGCTCAAAGTTACATTCAGCACAGGGTTACAAACAGCACAGGATTTCAATCAGCACAGGTTTGCAATGAGCACAGCATTGCAATCAGCACAGGGTTATAACCAGCACAGAATTACAATCATCACAGGATTACAATCAGCACAGTGTTACAATATGCACAGCGTTACAATCAGCACAGGTTTACCATCATTACAGCAACACATTCAGCACAGAGTTGCATTCAGCACAGGATTTCAATCAGCACAGTGTTACAATCAGCACAGGGATGCAATAAGCAAAGGGTCACTATCAGCACAGGATTTCAATCATCTCAGGTTTACAATCAGCACAGGGTTTCGATCAGCACAGGGATAAAATTAGCACAGGTTTACTTCAGCACAGGATTACAATCAGCACAGTGTTACATTCAGGACAGTGATACAATCAGCACAGCATTAAAATCAGCACAAGATTACAAACGGCACAGGGATGCAACCAGCACAGGGTTACAATCAGCACAGCGTTGCCATCAGCACAGGTTTACAATTCGCACAGGCTAACATTCAGCACAGGATTACAATCAGCACAGCATTACAACCAGCACAGGGTTACAATCAGCACAGGGTTACTATCAGCATAGGATTGCAATCACCACAGGATTACAATCAGCACAGTGTTACATTCAGCACAGGGATGCAATCAGCACAGCATTACAATCAGCACAGGATTGCAATCAGCACAGTTTTACGATCACCACAGGGTTGCAATCAGCACAGCATTACAACCAGCACAGTTTTACAATCAGCACAGAATTACAATCATCACAGGATGACAATCAGCACAGTGTTACAATATGCACAGCGTTACAATCAGCACAGGTTTACCTTCATTACAGCAACACATTCAGCACAGGGTTGCAATCAGCACAGCATTGCAACCAGCACAGTTTTACAATCAGCACAGAATTACAATCATCACAGGATTACAATCAGCACAGTGTTGCAATCAGCACAGGAATTCAATCAGCACAGGGTTACAATCAGCTCATGGTTACATTCAGCACAGGTTTGCAATCAGCTCAAGGTTCCAATCAGGACAGGTTTACATCAGCACAGGTTACATTCAGCACAGGCTAACAATCAGCACAGTTTTGCAATCAGCACAGGATTTCAATCAGCACAGGAATACAATCAGCACAGGGTTACATGAGCAAAGAGTTACATGCAGTGAAGCTTTACAATCAGCAGAGGATTACAATCAGCACAGCGTTGCAATCAGCACAGGATTTCAATCAGCACAGCGCTGTAATCAGCACAGTGTCATAATCAGCAAAGGATTACAATCAGCACAGCGTTACAATCAGCACAGGTTTACAATCAGCACAGGATTACAATGAGAACAGGATTACAATCAGTACAGTGTAACAATCAGCACAGGATTTCAAACAGCACAGTGCTGCAGTCAGCACAAGATTACAATCAGCACAGGGTGACAATAAGCACAGGGTTACAATCAGCACAGAATTACAATCATCACTGGATTACAATCAGCACAGTATTGCAATCAGCACAGGATTGCAATCAGCACAGGGTTACAACCAGCACAGAATTACAATCATCACAGGATTACAATCAGCACAGTGTTACAATATGCACAGCGTTACAATCAGCACAGGTTTACCATCATTACAGCAACACATTCAGCACAGGGTTGCAATCAGCACAGCATTGAAACCAGCACAGTTTTACAATCAGCACAGAATTACAATCATCACAGGATTACAATCAGCACAGTGTTGCAATCTGCACAGGATTTCAATCAGCACAGGGTTACAATCAGCTCAAGGTTACATTCAGCACAGGTTTGCAATCAGCTCAAGGTTCCAATCAGGACAGGTTTACATCAGCACAGGTTACATTCAACACAAGCTAACAATCAGCACAGCCTCACCATCAGCACAGGTTTACAATTCGCACAGGCTAACATTCAGCACAGGATTACATTCAGCACAGTGTTACGATCACCACAGGGTTGCAATCAGCACAGCATTACAACCAGCACAGTTTTACAATCAGCACAGAATTACAATCATCACAGGATGACAATCAGCACAGTGTTACAATATGCACAGCGTTACAATCAGCACAGGTTTACCTTCATTACAGCAACACATTCAGCACAGGTTTGCAATCAGCACAGCATTGCAACCAGCACAGTTTTACAATCAGCACAGGGTGACAATAAGCACAGGGTTACAATCAGCACAGAATTACAATCATCACTGGATTACAATCAGCACAGTGTTGCAATCAGCACAGGATTGCAATCAGCACAGGGTTACAACCAGCACAGAATTACAATCATCACAGGATTACAATCAGCACAGTGTTACAATATGCACAGCGTTACAATCAGCACAGGTTTACCATCATTACAGCAACACATTCAGCACAGGTTTGCAATCAACTCAAGGTTCCAATCAGGACAGGTTTACATCAGCACCGGTTACATTCAACACAAGCTAACAATCAGCACAGCCTCACCATCAGCACAGGTTTACAATTCGCACAGGCTAACATTCAGCACAGGATTACATTCAGCACAGTGTAACAATCAGCAGGGATTTACAATCAACACAAGATTACAATCAGTATAGCGTTACAAGCAGCATAGGAATTCAATCAGCACAGGGTTGCAACCAGCACAGGGTTACAATCAGCACAGCGTTACCATCAGCACAGGTTTACAATTCGCACAGGCTAACATTCAGCACAGGAATACAATCAGCACAGCATTACAAGCAGCACTGGTTTACAATCAGCACAGGGTTACAATAAGCACAGGGTTACTATAAGCACAATGTGACAATCAGCATTGATTTACAATCAACACAAGATTACAATCAGCATAGGGTTACAAACAGCATAGCAATTCAATCAGCACAGGGTTCCAACCAGCACAGGGTTACAATCAGCACAGCGTTACCATCAGCACAGGTTTACAATTCGCACAGGCTAACATTCAGCACAGGATTACAATCAGCACAGTGTTGCAATCAGCACAGGATTTCATTCAGCACAGGGTTGCAATCAGCTCAAAGTTACATTCAGCACAGGGTTACAAACAGCACAGGATTTCAATCAGCACAGGTTTGCAATCAGCACAGCATTGCAATCAGCACAGGGTTATAACCAGCACAGAATTACAATCATCACAGGATTACAATCAGCACAGTGTTACAATATGCACAGCGTTACAATCAGCACAGGTTTACCATCATTACAGCAACACATTCAGCACAGAGTTGCAATCAGCACAGGATTTCAATCAGCACAGTGTTACAATCAGCACAGGGATGCAATAAGCAAAGGGTCATTATCAGCACAGGATTTCAATCATCTCAGGTTTACAATCAGCACAGGGTTTCGATCAGCACAGGGATAAAATTAGCACAGGCTAACATTCAGCACAGGATTACAATCAGCACAGTGTTACAATCAGCACTGATTTACAATCAACACAGCATTAAAATCAGCACAAGATTACAATCAGCATAGCGTTACAAACGGCGCAGGGATGCAACCAGCACAGGGTTACAATCAGCACAGCGTTGCCATCAGCACAGGTTTACAATTCGCACAGGCTAACATTCAGCACAGGATTACAATCAGCACAGGTTTACCATCATTACAGCAACACATTCAGCACAGGGTTGCAATCAGCACAGCATTGCAACCAGGACAGTTTTACAATCAGCACACGTTTACAATCAGCACAGAATTACATTCATCACAGGATTACAATCAGCATAGTGTTGCAATCAGCACTGGATTTCATTCAGCACAGGGTTGCAATCAGCACAGGATTTCAATCAGCACAGGTTTGCAATCAGCACAGAATTACAATCATCACAGGATTACAATCAGCCCAGCGTTACAATCAGCACAGGTTTACCATCATTACAGCAACACATTCAGCACAGAGTTGCAATCAGCACAGGATTTCAATCAGCACAGTGTTACAATCAGCACAGGGATGCAATAAGCAAAGGGTCACTATCTGCACAGGATTTCAATCATCTCAGGTTTACAATCAGCACAGGGTTTCGATCAGCACAGGGATAAAATTAGCACAGGTTTACTTCAGCACAGGATTACAATCAGCACAGTGTTACATTCAGGACAGTGATACAATCAGCACAGCATTAAAATCAGCACAAGATTACAATCAGCATAGCGTTACAAAGGGCACAGGGATGCAAACAGCACAGGGTTACAATCAGCACAGCGTTGCCATCAGCACAGGTTTATAATTCGCACAGGCTAACATTCAGCACAGGATTACAATCAGCACAGCATTACAACCAGCACAGGGTTACAATCAGCACAGGGTTACTATCAGCATAGGATTGCAATCACCACAGGATTACAATCAGCACAGTGTTACATTCAGCACAGGGATGCAATCAGCACAGCGCTGTAATCAGCACAGTGTCATAATCAGCAAAGGATTACAATCAGCACAGTGTTACAATCAGCACAGGATTACAATGAGAACAGGATTACAATCAGTACAGTGTAACAATCAGCACAGGATTTCAAACAGCACAGTGCTGCAGTCAGCACAAGATTACAATCAGCATCGGGTTACAATAAGCACAGGGTTACAATCAGCACAGAATTACAATCATCACAGGATTACAATCAGCACAGTGTTGCAATCAGCACAGGATTGCAATCAGCACAGGGTTACAACCAGCACAGAATTACAATCATCACAGGATTACAATCAGCACAGTGTTACAATATGCACAGCGTTACAATCAGCACAGGTTTACCATCATTACAGCAACACATTCAGCACAGGGTTGCAATCAGCACAGCATTGAAACCAGCACAGTTTTACAATCAGCACAGAATTACAATCATCACAGGATTACAATCAGCACAGTGTTGCAATCTGCACAGGTTATAATCAGCACAGGGTTACAATCAGCTCAAGGTTACATTCAGCACAGGGTTGCAATCAGCTCAAGGTTCCAATCAGGACAGGTTTACATCAGCACAGTTTACATTCAACACAAGCTAACAATCAGCACAGCCTCACCATCAGCACAGGTTTACAATTCGCACAGGCTAACATTCAGCACAGGATTACATTCAGCACAGTGTAACAATCAGCAGGGATTTACAATCAACACAAGATTACAATCAGTATAGCGTTACAAGCAGCATAGGAATTCAATCAGCACAGGGTTGCAACCAGCACAGGGTTACAATCAGCACAGCGTTACCATCAGCACAGGTTTACAATTCGCACAGGCTAACATTCAGCACAGGAATACAATCAGCACAGCATTACAAGCATTACAGCAACACATCAGCACAGGGTTGTAATCAGCACAGCATTGCAACCAGCACAGTTTTACAATCAGCACACGTTTATAATCAGCACAGGATTACAATCAGCACAGAATTACATTCATCACAGGATTACAATCAGCACAGTGTTGTAATCAGCACAGGATTTCATTCAGCACAGGGTTGCAATCAGCTCAAAGTTACATTCAGCACAGGGTTACAAACAGCACAGGATTTCAATCAGCACAGGTTTGCAATGAGCACAGCATTGCAATCAGCACAGGGTTATAACCAGCACAGAATTACAATCATCACAGGATTACAATCAGCACAGTGTTACAATATGCACAGCGTTACAATCAGCACAGGTTTACCATCATTACAGCAACACATTCAGCACAGAGTTGCATTCAGCACAGGATTTCAATCAGCACAGTGTTACAATCAGCACAGGGATGCAATAAGCAAAGGGTCACTATCAGCACAGGATTTCAATCATCTCAGGTTTACAATCAGCACAGGGTTTCGATCAGCACAGGGATAAAATTAGCACAGGTTTACTTCAGCACAGGATTACAATCAGCACAGTGTTACATTCAGGACAGTGATACAATCAGCACAGCATTAAAATCAGCACAAGATTACAAACGGCACAGGGATGCAACCAGCACAGGGTTACAATCAGCACAGCGTTGCCATCAGCACAGGTTTACAATTCGCACAGGCTAACATTCAGCACAGGATTACAATCAGCACAGCATTACAACCAGCACAGGGTTACAATCAGCACAGGGTTACTATCAGCATAGGATTGCAATCACCACAGGATTACAATCAGCACAGTGTTACATTCAGCACAGGGATGCAATCAGCACAGCATTACAATCAGCACAGGATTGCAATCAGCACAGTTTTACGATCACCACAGGGTTGCAATCAGCACAGTGTTACAATATGCACAGCGTTACAATCAGCACAGGTTTACCTTCATTACAGCAACACATTCAGCACAGGGTTGCAATCAGCACAGCATTGCAACCAGCACAGTTTTACAATCAGCACAGAATTACAATCATCACAGGATTACAATCAGCACAGTGTTGCAATCAGCACAGGAATTCAATCAGCACAGGGTTACAATCAGCTCATGGTTACATTCAGCACAGGTTTGCAATCAGCTCAAGGTTCCAATCAGGACAGGTTTACATCAGCACAGGTTACATTCAGCACAGGCTAACAATCAGCACAGTTTTGCAATCAGCACAGGATTTCAATCAGCACAGGAATACAATCAGCACAGGGTTACATGAGCAAAGAGTTACATGCAGTGAAGCTTTACAATCAGCAGAGGATTACAATCAGCACAGCGTTGCAATCAGCACATGATTTCAATCAGCACAGCGCTGTAATCAGCACAGTGTCATAATCAGCAAAGGATTACAATCAGCACAGGATTACAATCAGCACAGGTTTACCATCATTACAGCAACACATTCAGCACAGGGTTGCAATCAGCACAGCATTGCAACCAGGACAGTTTTACAATCAGCACACATTTACAATCAGCACAGAATTACATTCATCACAGGATTACAATCAGCACAGTGTTGCAATCAGCACTGGATTTCATTCAGCACAGGGTTGCAATCAGCACAGGATTTCAATCAGCACAGGTTTGCAATCAGCACAGAATTACAATCATCACAGGATTACAATCAGCACAGCGTTACACTCAGCACAGGTTTACCATCATTACAGCAACACATTCAGCACAGAGTTGCAATCAGCACAGGATTTCAATCAGCACAGTGTTACAATCAGCACAGGGATGCAATAAGCAAAGGGTCACTATCTGCACAGGATTTCAATCATCTCAGGTTTACAATCAGCACAGGGTTTCGATCAGCACAGGGATAAAATTAGCACAGGTTTACTTCAGCACAGGATTACAATCAGCACAGTGTTACATTCAGGACAGTGATACAATCAGCACAGCATTAAAATCAGCACAAGATTACAATCAGCATAGCGTTACAAACGGCACAGGGATGCAACCAGCACAGGGTTACAATCAGCACAGCGTTGCCATCAGCACAGGTTTATAATTCGCACAGGCTAACATTCAGCACAGGATTACAATCAGCACAGCATTACAACCAGCACAGGGTTACAATCAGCACAGGGTTACTATCAGCATAGGATTGCAATCACCACAGGATTACAATCAGCACAGTGTTACATTCAGCACAGGGATGCAATCAGCACAGCATTACAATCAGCACAGGATTGCAATCAGTACAGTGTTGCAATCAGCACAGGATTTCAATCAGCACAGGGTTACAATCAGCTCATGGTTACATTCAGCACAGGTTTGCAATCAGCTCAAGGTTCCAATCAGGATAGGTTTACATCAGCACAGGTTGCAATCAGCTCATGGTTACATTCAGCACAGGTTTGCAATCAGCTCAAGGTTCCAATCAGGATAGGTTTACATCAGCACAGGTTGCAATCAGCACAGGATTTCAATCAGCACAGGAATACAATCAGCACAGGGTTACATGAGCAAAGAGTTACATGCAGTGAAGCTTTACAATCAGCAGAGGATTACAATCAGCACAGCGTTGCAATCAGCACAGGATTTCAATCAGCACAGCGCTTTAATCAGCACAGTGTCATAATCAGCAAAGGATTACAATCAGCACAGCGTTACAATCAGCACAGGTTTACAATCAGCACAGGATTACAATGAGAACAGGATTACAATCAGTACAGTGTAACAATCAGCACAGGATTTCAAACAGCACAGTGCTGCAGTCAGCACAAGATTACAATCAGCATAGGGTGACAATAAGCACAGGGTTACAATCAGCACAGAATTACAATCATCACTGGATTACAATCAGCACAGTGTTGCAATCAGCACAGGATTGCAATCAGCACAGGGTTACAACCAGCACAGAATTACAATCATCACAGGATTACAATCAGCACAGTGTTACAATATGCACAGCGTTACAATCAGCACAGGTTTACCATCATTACAGCAACACATTCAGCACAGGGTTGCAATCAGCACAGCATTGAAACCAGCACAGTTTTACAATCAGCACAGAATTACAATCATCACAGGATTACAATTAGCACAGTGTTGCAATCTGCACAGGATTTCAATCAGCACAGGGTTACAATCAGCTCAAGGTTACATTCAGCACAGGTTTGCAATCAGCTCAAGGTTCCAATCAGGACAGGTTTACATCAGCACAGGTTACATTCAACACAAGCTAACAATCAGCACAGCCTCACCATCAGCACAGGTTTACAATTCGCACAGGCTAACATTCAGCACAGGATTACATTCAGCACAGTGTAACAATCAGCAGGGATTTACAATCAACACAAGATTACAATCAGTATAGCGTTACAAGCAGCATAGGAATTCAATCAGCACAGGGTTGCAACCAGCACAGGGTTACAATCAGCACAGCGTTACCATCAGCACAGGTTTACAATTCGCACAGGCTAACATTCAGCACAGGAATACAATCAGCACAGCATTACAAGCAGCACTGGTTTACAATCAGCACAGGGTTACAATAAGCACAGGGTTACTATAAGCACAATGTGACAATCAGCATTGATTTACAATCAACACAAGATTACAATCAGCATAGGGTTACAAACAGCATAGCAATTCAATCAGCACAGGGTTCCAACCAGCACAGGGTTACAATCAGCACAGCGTTACCATCAGCACAGGTTTACAATTCGCACAGGCTAACATTCAGCACAGGATTACAATCAGCACAGTGTTGCAATCAGCACAGGATTTCATTCAGCACAGGGTTGCAATCAGCTCAAAGTTACATTCAGCACAGGGTTACAAACAGCACAGGATTTCAATCAGCACAGGTTTGCAATCAGCACAGCATTGCAATCAGCACAGGGTTATAACCAGCACAGAATTACAATCATCACAGGATTACAATCAGCACAGTGTTACAATATGCACAGCGTTACAATCAGCACAGGTTTACCATCATTACAGCAACACATTCAGCACAGAGTTGCAATCAGCACAGGATTTCAATCAGCACAGTGTTACAATCAGCACAGGGATGCAATAAGCAAAGGGTCATTATCAGCACAGGATTTCAATCATCTCAGGTTTACAATCAGCACAGGGTTTCGATCAGCACAGGGATAAAATTAGCACAGGTTTACTTCAGCACAGGATTACAATCAGCACAGTGTTACATTCAGGACAGTGATACAATCAGCACAGCATTAAAATCAGCACAAGATTACAATCAGCATAGCGTTACAAACGGCGCAGGGATGCAACCAGCACAGGGTTACAATCAGCACAGCGTTGCCATCAGCACAGGTTTACAATTCGCACAGGCTAACATTCAGCACAGGATTACAATCAGCACAGCATTACAACCAGCACAGGGTTACAATCAGCACAGGGTTACTATCAGCATAGGATTGCAATCACCACAGGATTACAATCAGCACAGTGTTACATTCAGCACAGGGATGCAATCAACACAGCATTACAATCAGCACAGGTTTACAATCAGCACAGGGTTACAATAAGCACAGGGTTACTATAAGCACAATGTGACAATCAGCACTGATTTACAATCAACACAAGATTACAATCAGCATAGGGTTACAAACAGCATAGCAATTCAATCAGCACAGGGTTGCAACCAGCACAGGGTTACAATCAGCACAGCGTTACCATCAGCACAGGTTTGCAATTCGCACAGGCTAACATTCAGCACAGGATTACAATCAGCACAGGTTTACCATCATTACAGCAACACATTCAGCACAGGGTTGCAATCAGCACAGCATTGCAACCAGGACAGTTTTACAATCAGCACACGTTTACAATCAGCACAGAATTACATTCATCACAGGATTACAATCAGCACAGTGTTGCAATCAGCACTGGATTTCATTCAGCACAGGGTTGCAATCAGCACAGGATTTCAATCAGCACAGGTTTGCAATCAGCACAGAATTACAATCATCACAGGATTACAATCAGCCCAGCGTTACAATCAGCACAGGTTTACCATCATTACAGCAACACATTCAGCACAGAGTTGCAATCAGCACAGGATTTCAATCAGCACAGTGTTACATTCAGCACAGGGATGCAATAAGCAAAGGGTCACTATCTGCACAGGATTTCAATCATCTCAGGTTTACAATCAGCACAGGGTTTCGATCAGCACAGGGATAAAATTAGCACAGGTTTACTTCAGCACAGGATTACAATCAGCACAGTGTTACATTCAGGACAGTGATACAATCAGCACAGCATTAAAATCAGCACAAGATTACAATCAGCATAGCGTTACAAAGGGCACAGGGATGCAAACAGCACAGGGTTACAATCAGCACAGCGTTGCCATCAGCACAGGTTTATAATTCGCACAGGCTAACATTCAGCACAGGATTACAATCAGCACAGCATTACAACCAGCACAGGGTTACAATCAGCACAGGGTTACTATCAGCATAGGATTGCAATCACCACAGGATTACAATCAGCACAGTGTTACATTCAGCACAGGGATGCAATCAGCACAGCGCTGTAATCAGCACAGTGTCATAATCAGCAAAGGATTACAATCAGCACAGTGTTACAATCAGCACAGGATTACAATGAGAACAGGATTACAATCAGTACAGTGTAACAATCAGCACAGGATTTCAAACAGCACAGTGCTGCAGTCAGCACAAGATTACAATCAGCATCGGGTTACAATAAGCACAGGGTTACAATCAGCACAGAATTACAATCATCACAGGATTACAATCAGCACAG
Organism: Pristiophorus japonicus; assembly: GCF_044704955.1. NCBI lineage: Eukaryota > Metazoa > Chordata > Chondrichthyes > Pristiophoridae > Pristiophorus > Pristiophorus japonicus. The sequence goes on along the minus strand of NW_027254405.1, from coordinate 238,774 downwards.
TGTTGCAATCAGCACAGGATTGCAATCAGCACAGGGTTACAACCAGCACAGAATTACAATCATCACAGGATTACAATCAGCACAGTGTTACAATATGCACAGCGTTACAATCAGCACAGGTTTACCATCATTACAGCAACACATTCAGCACAGGGTTGCAATCAGCACAGCATTGAAACCAGCACAGTTTTACAATCAGCACAGAATTACAATCATCACAGGATTACAATTAGCACAGTGTTGCAATCTGCACAGGTTATAATCAGCACAGGGTTACAATCAGCTCAAGGTTACATTCAGCACAGGGTTGCAATCAGCTCAAGGTTCCAATCAGGACAGGTTTACATCAGCACAGTTTACATTCAACACAAGCTAACAATCAGCACAGCCTCACCATCAGCACAGGTTTACAATTCGCACAGGCTAACATTCAGCACAGGATTACATTCAGCACAGTGTAACAATCAGCAGGGATTTACAATCAACGCAAGATTACAATCAGTATAGCGTTACAAGCAGCATAGGAATTCAATCAGCACAGGATTACAATCAGCACAGTGTTACATTCAGGACAGTGATACAATCAGCACAGCATTAAAATCAGCACAAGATTACAATCAGCATAGCGTTACAAAGGGCACAGGGATGCAAACAGCACAGGGTTACAATCAGCACAGCGTTGCCATCAGCACAGGTTTATAATTCGCACAGGCTAACATTCAGCACAGGATTACAATCAGCACAGCATTACAACCAGCACAGGGTTACAATCAGCACAGGGTTACTATCAGCATAGGATTGCAATCACCACAGGATTACAATCAGCACAGTGTTACATTCAGCACAGGGATGCAATCAGCACAGCGCTGTAATCAGCACAGTGTCATAATCAGCAAAGGATTACAATCAGCACAGTGTTACAATCAGCACAGGATTACAATGAGAACAGGATTACAATCAGTACAGTGTAACAATCAGCACAGGATTTCAAACAGCACAGTGCTGCAGTCAGCACAAGATTACAATCAGCATCGGGTTACAATAAGCACAGGGTTACAATCAGCACAGAATTACAATCATCACAGGATTACAATCAGCACAGTGTTGCAATCAGCACAGGATTGCAATCAGCACAGGGTTACAACCAGCACAGAATTACAATCATCACAGGATTACAATCAGCACAGTGTTACAATATGCACAGCGTTACAATCAGCACAGGTTTACCATCATTACAGCAACACATTCAGCACAGGGTTGCAATCAGCACAGCATTGAAACCAGCACAGTTTTACAATCAGCACAGAATTACAATCATCACAGGATTACAATCAGCACAGTGTTGCAATCTGCACAGGTTATAATCAGCACAGGGTTACAATCAGCTCAAGGTTACATTCAGCACAGGGTTGCAATCAGCTCAAGGTTCCAATCAGGACAGGTTTACATCAGCACAGTTTACATTCAACACAAGCTAACAATCAGCACAGCCTCACCATCAGCACAGGTTTACAATTCGCACAGGCTAACATTCAGCACAGGATTACATTCAGCACAGTGTAACAATCAGCAGGGATTTACAATCAACACAAGATTACAATCAGTATAGCGTTACAAGCAGCATAGGAATTCAATCAGCACAGGGTTGCAACCAGCACAGGGTTACAATCAGCACAGCGTTACCATCAGCACAGGTTTACAATTCGCACAGGCTAACATTCAGCACAGGAATACAATCAGCACAGCATTACAAGCATTACAGCAACACATCAGCACAGGGTTGTAATCAGCACAGCATTGCAACCAGCACAGTTTTACAATCAGCACACGTTTATAATCAGCACAGGATTACAATCAGCACAGAATTACATTCATCACAGGATTACAATCAGCACAGTGTTGTAATCAGCACAGGATTTCATTCAGCACAGGGTTGCAATCAGCTCAAAGTTACATTCAGCACAGGGTTACAAACAGCACAGGATTTCAATCAGCACAGGTTTGCAATGAGCACAGCATTGCAATCAGCACAGGGTTATAACCAGCACAGAATTACAATCATCACAGGATTACAATCAGCACAGTGTTACAATATGCACAGCGTTACAATCAGCACAGGTTTACCATCATTACAGCAACACATTCAGCACAGAGTTGCATTCAGCACAGGATTTCAATCAGCACAGTGTTACAATCAGCACAGGGATGCAATAAGCAAAGGGTCACTATCAGCACAGGATTTCAATCATCTCAGGTTTACAATCAGCACAGGGTTTCGATCAGCACAGGGATAAAATTAGCACAGGTTTACTTCAGCACAGGATTACAATCAGCACAGTGTTACATTCAGGACAGTGATACAATCAGCACAGCATTAAAATCAGCACAAGATTACAAACGGCACAGGGATGCAACCAGCACAGGGTTACAATCAGCACAGCGTTGCCATCAGCACAGGTTTACAATTCGCACAGGCTAACATTCAGCACAGGATTACAATCAGCACAGCATTACAACCAGCACAGGGTTACAATCAGCACAGGGTTACTATCAGCATAGGATTGCAATCACCACAGGATTACAATCAGCACAGTGTTACATTCAGCACAGGGATGCAATCAGCACAGCATTACAATCAGCACAGGATTGCAATCAGCACAGTTTTACGATCACCACAGGGTTGCAATCAGCACAGTGTTACAATATGCACAGCGTTACAATCAGCACAGGTTTACCTTCATTACAGCAACACATTCAGCACAGGGTTGCAATCAGCACAGCATTGCAACCAGCACAGTTTTACAATCAGCACAGAATTACAATCATCACAGGATTACAATCAGCACAGTGTTGCAATCAGCACAGGAATTCAATCAGCACAGGGTTACAATCAGCTCATGGTTACATTCAGCACAGGTTTGCAATCAGCTCAAGGTTCCAATCAGGACAGGTTTACATCAGCACAGGTTACATTCAGCACAGGCTAACAATCAGCACAGTTTTGCAATCAGCACAGGATTTCAATCAGCACAGGAATACAATCAGCACAGGGTTACATGAGCAAAGAGTTACATGCAGTGAAGCTTTACAATCAGCAGAGGATTACAATCAGCACAGCGTTGCAATCAGCACATGATTTCAATCAGCACAGCGCTGTAATCAGCACAGTGTCATAATCAGCAAAGGATTACAATCAGCACAGGATTACAATCAGCACAGGTTTACCATCATTACAGCAACACATTCAGCACAGGGTTGCAATCAGCACAGCATTGCAACCAGGACAGTTTTACAATCAGCACACATTTACAATCAGCACAGAATTACATTCATCACAGGATTACAATCAGCACAGTGTTGCAATCAGCACTGGATTTCATTCAGCACAGGGTTGCAATCAGCACAGGATTTCAATCAGCACAGGTTTGCAATCAGCACAGAATTACAATCATCACAGGATTACAATCAGCACAGCGTTACACTCAGCACAGGTTTACCATCATTACAGCAACACATTCAGCACAGAGTTGCAATCAGCACAGGATTTCAATCAGCACAGTGTTACAATCAGCACAGGGATGCAATAAGCAAAGGGTCACTATCTGCACAGGATTTCAATCATCTCAGGTTTACAATCAGCACAGGGTTTCGATCAGCACAGGGATAAAATTAGCACAGGTTTACTTCAGCACAGGATTACAATCAGCACAGTGTTACATTCAGGACAGTGATACAATCAGCACAGCATTAAAATCAGCACAAGATTACAATCAGCATAGCGTTACAAACGGCACAGGGATGCAACCAGCACAGGGTTACAATCAGCACAGCGTTGCCATCAGCACAGGTTTATAATTCGCACAGGCTAACATTCAGCACAGGATTACAATCAGCACAGCATTACAACCAGCACAGGGTTACAATCAGCACAGGGTTACTATCAGCATAGGATTGCAATCACCACAGGATTACAATCAGCACAGTGTTACATTCAGCACAGGGATGCAATCAGCACAGCATTACAATCAGCACAGGATTGCAATCAGTACAGTGTTGCAATCAGCACAGGATTTCAATCAGCACAGGGTTACAATCAGCTCATGGTTACATTCAGCACAGGTTTGCAATCAGCTCAAGGTTCCAATCAGGATAGGTTTACATCAGCACAGGTTGCAATCAGCTCATGGTTACATTCAGCACAGGTTTGCAATCAGCTCAAGGTTCCAATCAGGATAGGTTTACATCAGCACAGGTTGCAATCAGCACAGGATTTCAATCAGCACAGGAATACAATCAGCACAGGGTTACATGAGCAAAGAGTTACATGCAGTGAAGCTTTACAATCAGCAGAGGATTACAATCAGCACAGCGTTGCAATCAGCACAGGATTTCAATCAGCACAGCGCTTTAATCAGCACAGTGTCATAATCAGCAAAGGATTACAATCAGCACAGCGTTACAATCAGCACAGGTTTACAATCAGCACAGGATTACAATGAGAACAGGATTACAATCAGTACAGTGTAACAATCAGCACAGGATTTCAAACAGCACAGTGCTGCAGTCAGCACAAGATTACAATCAGCATAGGGTGACAATAAGCACAGGGTTACAATCAGCACAGAATTACAATCATCACTGGATTACAATCAGCACAGTGTTGCAATCAGCACAGGATTGCAATCAGCACAGGGTTACAACCAGCACAGAATTACAATCATCACAGGATTACAATCAGCACAGTGTTACAATATGCACAGCGTTACAATCAGCACAGGTTTACCATCATTACAGCAACACATTCAGCACAGGGTTGCAATCAGCACAGCATTGAAACCAGCACAGTTTTACAATCAGCACAGAATTACAATCATCACAGGATTACAATTAGCACAGTGTTGCAATCTGCACAGGATTTCAATCAGCACAGGGTTACAATCAGCTCAAGGTTACATTCAGCACAGGTTTGCAATCAGCTCAAGGTTCCAATCAGGACAGGTTTACATCAGCACAGGTTACATTCAACACAAGCTAACAATCAGCACAGCCTCACCATCAGCACAGGTTTACAATTCGCACAGGCTAACATTCAGCACAGGATTACATTCAGCACAGTGTAACAATCAGCAGGGATTTACAATCAACACAAGATTACAATCAGTATAGCGTTACAAGCAGCATAGGAATTCAATCAGCACAGGGTTGCAACCAGCACAGGGTTACAATCAGCACAGCGTTACCATCAGCACAGGTTTACAATTCGCACAGGCTAACATTCAGCACAGGAATACAATCAGCACAGCATTACAAGCAGCACTGGTTTACAATCAGCACAGGGTTACAATAAGCACAGGGTTACTATAAGCACAATGTGACAATCAGCATTGATTTACAATCAACACAAGATTACAATCAGCATAGGGTTACAAACAGCATAGCAATTCAATCAGCACAGGGTTCCAACCAGCACAGGGTTACAATCAGCACAGCGTTACCATCAGCACAGGTTTACAATTCGCACAGGCTAACATTCAGCACAGGATTACAATCAGCACAGTGTTGCAATCAGCACAGGATTTCATTCAGCACAGGGTTGCAATCAGCTCAAAGTTACATTCAGCACAGGGTTACAAACAGCACAGGATTTCAATCAGCACAGGTTTGCAATCAGCACAGCATTGCAATCAGCACAGGGTTATAACCAGCACAGAATTACAATCATCACAGGATTACAATCAGCACAGTGTTACAATATGCACAGCGTTACAATCAGCACAGGTTTACCATCATTACAGCAACACATTCAGCACAGAGTTGCAATCAGCACAGGATTTCAATCAGCACAGTGTTACAATCAGCACAGGGATGCAATAAGCAAAGGGTCATTATCAGCACAGGATTTCAATCATCTCAGGTTTACAATCAGCACAGGGTTTCGATCAGCACAGGGATAAAATTAGCACAGGTTTACTTCAGCACAGGATTACAATCAGCACAGTGTTACATTCAGGACAGTGATACAATCAGCACAGCATTAAAATCAGCACAAGATTACAATCAGCATAGCGTTACAAACGGCGCAGGGATGCAACCAGCACAGGGTTACAATCAGCACAGCGTTGCCATCAGCACAGGTTTACAATTCGCACAGGCTAACATTCAGCACAGGATTACAATCAGCACAGCATTACAACCAGCACAGGGTTACAATCAGCACAGGGTTACTATCAGCATAGGATTGCAATCACCACAGGATTACAATCAGCACAGTGTTACATTCAGCACAGGGATGCAATCAACACAGCATTACAATCAGCACAGGTTTACAATCAGCACAGGGTTACAATAAGCACAGGGTTACTATAAGCACAATGTGACAATCAGCACTGATTTACAATCAACACAAGATTACAATCAGCATAGGGTTACAAACAGCATAGCAATTCAATCAGCACAGGGTTGCAACCAGCACAGGGTTACAATCAGCACAGCGTTACCATCAGCACAGGTTTGCAATTCGCACAGGCTAACATTCAGCACAGGATTACAATCAGCACAGGTTTACCATCATTACAGCAACACATTCAGCACAGGGTTGCAATCAGCACAGCATTGCAACCAGGACAGTTTTACAATCAGCACACGTTTACAATCAGCACAGAATTACATTCATCACAGGATTACAATCAGCACAGTGTTGCAATCAGCACTGGATTTCATTCAGCACAGGGTTGCAATCAGCACAGGATTTCAATCAGCACAGGTTTGCAATCAGCACAGAATTACAATCATCACAGGATTACAATCAGCCCAGCGTTACAATCAGCACAGGTTTACCATCATTACAGCAACACATTCAGCACAGAGTTGCAATCAGCACAGGATTTCAATCAGCACAGTGTTACATTCAGCACAGGGATGCAATAAGCAAAGGGTCACTATCTGCACAGGATTTCAATCATCTCAGGTTTACAATCAGCACAGGGTTTCGATCAGCACAGGGATAAAATTAGCACAGGTTTACTTCAGCACAGGATTACAATCAGCACAGTGTTACATTCAGGACAGTGATACAATCAGCACAGCATTAAAATCAGCACAAGATTACAATCAGCATAGCGTTACAAAGGGCACAGGGATGCAAACAGCACAGGGTTACAATCAGCACAGCGTTGCCATCAGCACAGGTTTATAATTCGCACAGGCTAACATTCAGCACAGGATTACAATCAGCACAGCATTACAACCAGCACAGGGTTACAATCAGCACAGGGTTACTATCAGCATAGGATTGCAATCACCACAGGATTACAATCAGCACAGTGTTACATTCAGCACAGGGATGCAATCAGCACAGCGCTGTAATCAGCACAGTGTCATAATCAGCAAAGGATTACAATCAGCACAGTGTTACAATCAGCACAGGATTACAATGAGAACAGGATTACAATCAGTACAGTGTAACAATCAGCACAGGATTTCAAACAGCACAGTGCTGCAGTCAGCACAAGATTACAATCAGCATCGGGTTACAATAAGCACAGGGTTACAATCAGCACAGAATTACAATCATCACAGGATTACAATCAGCACAGTGTTGCAATCAGCACAGGATTGCAATCAGCACAGGGTTACAACCAGCACAGAATTACAATCATCACAGGATTACAATCAGCACAGTGTTACAATATGCACAGCGTTACAATCAGCACAGGTTTACCATCATTACAGCAACACATTCAGCACAGGGTTGCAATCAGCACAGCATTGAAACCAGCACAGTTTTACAATCAGCACAGAATTACAATCATCACAGGATTACAATTAGCACAGTGTTGCAATCTGCACAGGTTATAATCAGCACAGGGTTACAATCAGCTCAAGGTTACATTCAGCACAGGGTTGCAATCAGCTCAAGGTTCCAATCAGGACAGGTTTACATCAGCACAGTTTACATTCAACACAAGCTAACAATCAGCACAGCCTCACCATCAGCACAGGTTTACAATTCGCACAGGCTAACATTCAGCACAGGATTACATTCAGCACAGTGTAACAATCAGCAGGGATTTACAATCAACGCAAGATTACAATCAGTATAGCGTTACAAGCAGCATAGGAATTCAATCAGCACAGGGTTGCAACCAGCACAGGGTTACAATCAGCACAGCGTTACCATCAGCACAGGTTTACAATTCGCACAGGCTAACATTCAGCACAGGAATACAATCAGCACAGCATTACAAGCATTACAGCAACACATTCAGCACAGGGTTGTAATCAGCACAGCATTGCAACCAGCACAGTTTTACAATCAGCACACGTTTATAATCAGCACAGGATTACAATCAGCACAGAATTACATTCATCACAGGATTACAATCAGCACAGTGTTGTAATCAGCACAGGATTTCATTCAGCACAGGGTTGCAATCAGCTCAAAGTTACATTCAGCACAGGGTTACAAACAGCACAGGATTTCAATCAGCACAGGTTTGCAATGAGCACAGCATTGCAATCAGCACAGGGTTATAACCAGCACAGAATTACAATCATCACAGGATTACAATCAGCACAGTGTTACAATATGCACAGCGTTACAATCAGCACAGGTTTACCATCATTACAGCAACACATTCAGCACAGAGTTGCATTCAGCACAGGATTTCAATCAGCACAGTGTTACAATCAGCACAGGGATGCAATAAGCAAAGGTTCACTATCAGCACAGGATTTCAATCATCTCAGGTTTACAATCAGCACAGGGTTTCGATCAGCACAGGGATAAAATTAGCACAGGTTTACTTCAGCACAGGATTACAATCAGCACAGTGTTACATTCAGGACAGTGATACAATCAGCACAGCATTAAAATCAGCACAAGATTACAAACGGCACAGGGATGCAACCAGCACAGGGTTACAATCAGCACAGCGTTGCCATCAGCACAGGTTTACAATTCGCACAGGCTAACATTCAGCACAGGATTACAATCAGCACAGCATTACAACCAGCACAGGGTTACAATCAGCACAGGGTTACTATCAGCATAGGATTGCAATCACCACAGGATTACAATCAGCACAGTGTTACATTCAGCACAGGGATGCAATCAGCACAGCATTACAATCAGCACAGGATTGCAATCAGCACAGTTTTACGATCACCACAGGGTTGCAATCAGCACAGCATTACAACCAGCACAGTTTTACAATCAGCACAGAATTACAATCATCACAGGATGACAATCAGCACAGTGTTACAATATGCACAGCGTTACAATCAGCACAGGTTTACCTTCATTACAGCAACACATTCAGCACAGGGTTGCAATCAGCACAGCATTGCAACCAGCACAGTTTTACAATCAGCACAGAATTACAATCATCACAGGATTACAATCAGCACAGTGTTGCAATCAGCACAGGAATTCAATCAGCACAGGGTTACAATCAGCTCATGGTTACATTCAGCACAGGTTTGCAATCAGCTCAAGGTTCCAATCAGGACAGGTTTACATCAGCACAGGTTACATTCAGCACAGGCTAACAATCAGCACAGTTTTGCAATCAGCACAGGATTTCAATCAGCACAGGAATACAATCAGCACAGGGTTACATGAGCAAAGAGTTACATGCAGTGAAGCTTTACAATCAGCAGAGGATTACAATCAGCACAGCGTTGCAATCAGCACAGGATTTCAATCAGCACAGCGCTGTAATCAGCACAGTGTCATAATCAGCAAAGGATTACAATCAGCACAGCGTTACAATCAGCACAGGTTTACAATCAGCACAGTATTACAATGAGAACAGGATTACAATCAGTACAGTGTAACAATCAGCACAGGATTTCAAACAGCACAGTGCTGCAGTCAGCACAAGATTACAATCAGCATAGGGTTACAATAAGCACAGGGTTACAATCAGCACAGAATTACAATCATCACAGGATTACAATCAGCACAGTGTTGCAATCAGCACAGGATTGCAATCAGCACAGGGTTACAACCAGCACAGAATTACAATCATCACAGGATTACAATCAGCACAGTGTTACAATATGCACAGCGTTACAATCAGCACAGGTTTACCATCATTACAGCAACACATTCAGCACAGGGTTGCAATCAGCACAGCATTGAAACCAGCACAGTTTTACAATCAGCACAGAATTACAATCATCACAGGATTACAATCAGCACAGTGTTGCAATCTGCACAGGTTATAATCAGCACAGGGTTACAATCAGCTCAAGGTTACATTCAGCACAGGGTTGCAATCAGCTCAAGGTTCCAATCAGGACAGGTTTACATCAGCACAGTTTACATTCAACACAAGCTAACAATCAGCACAGCCTCACCATCAGCACAGGTTTACAATTCGCACAGGCTAACATTCAGCACAGGATTACATTCAGCACAGTGTAACAATCAGCAGGGATTTACAATCAACACAAGATTACAATCAGTATAGCGTTACAAGCAGCATAGGAATTCAATCAGCACAGGGTTGCAACCAGCACAGGGTTACAATCAGCACAGCGTTACCATCAGCACAGGTTTACAATTCGCACAGGCTAACATTCAGCACAGGAATACAATCAGCACAGCATTACAAGCATTACAGCAACACATTCAGCACAGGGTTGCAATCAGCACAGCATTGCAACCAGCACAGTTTTACAATCAGCACACGTTTATAATCAGCACAGGATTACAATCAGCACAGAATTACATTCATCACAGGATTACAATCAGCACAGTGTTGCAATCAGCACAGGATTTCATTCAGCACAGGGTTGCAATCAGCTCAAAGTTACATTCAGCACAGGGTTACAAACAGCACAGGATTTCAATCAGCACAGGTTTGCAATGAGCACAGCATTGCAATCAGCACAGGGTTATAACCAGCACAGAATTACAATCATCACAGGATTACAATCAGCACAGTGTTACAATATGCACAGCGTTACAATCAGCACAGGTTTACCATCATTACAGCAACACATTCAGCACAGAGTTGCATTCAGCACAGGATTACAATCAGCACAGTGTTACATTCAGGACAGTGATACAATCAGCACAGCATTAAAATCAGCACAAGATTACAAACGGCACAGGGATGCAACCAGCACAGGGTTACAATCAGCACAGCGTTGCCATCAGCACAGGTTTACAATTCGCACAGGCTAACATTCAGCACAGGATTACAATCAGCACAGCATTACAACCAGCACAGGGTTACAATCAGCACAGGGTTACTATAAGCATAGGATTGCAATCACCACAGGATTACAATCAGCACAGTGTTACATTCAGCACAGGGATGCAATCAGCACAGCATTACAATCAGCACAGGTTTACAATCAGCACAGGATTACAATAAGCACAGGGTTACTATAAGCACAATGTGACAATCAGCACTGATTTACAATCAACACAAGATTACAATCAGCATAGGGTTACAAACAGCATAGCAATTCAATCAGCACAGGGTTGCAACCAGCACAGGGTTACAATCAGCACAGCGTTACCATCAGCACAGGTTTACAATTGGCACAGGCTAACATTCAGCACAGGTTTACAATCAGCACAGGTTTACCATCATTACAGCAACACATTCAGCACAGGGTTGCAACCAGCACAGCATTGCAACCAGCACAGTTTTACAATCAGCACACGTTTACAATCAGCACAGAATTACATTCATCACAGGATTACAATCAGCACAGTGTTGCAATCAGCACTGGATTTCATTCAGCACAGGGTTGCAATCAGCACAGGATTTCAAACAGCACAGGTTGCTATCATCACAGAATTACAATCATCACAGGATTACAATCAGCACAGCGTTACAATCAGCACAGGTTTACCATCATTACAGCAACACATTCAGCACAGAGTTGCAATCAGCACAGGATTTCAATCAGCACAGTGTTACAATCAGCACAGGGATGCAATAAGCAAAGGGTCACTATCAGCACAGGATTTCAATCATCTCAGGTTTACAATCAGCACAGGGTTTCGATCAGCACAGGGATAAAATTAGCACAGGTTTACTTCAGCACAGGATTACAATCAGCACAGTGTTACATTCAGGACAGTGATACAATCAGCACAGCATTAAAATCAGCACAAGATTACAATCAGCATAGCGTTACAAAGGGCACAGGGATGCAACCAGCACAGGGTTACAATCAGCACAGCGTTGCCATCAGCACAGGTTTATAATTCGCACAGGCTAACATTCAGCACAGGATTACAATCAGCACAGCATTACAACCAGCACAGGGTTACAATCAGCACAGGGTTACTATCAGCATAGGATTGCAATCACCACAGGATTACAATCAGCACAGTGTTACATTCAGCACAGGGATGCAATCAGCACAGCATTACAATCAGCACAGGATTGCAATCAGTACAGTGTTGCAATCAGCACAGGATTTCAATCAGCACAGGAATACAATCAGCACAGGGTTACATGAGCAAAGAGTTACATGCAGTGAAGCTTTACAATCAGCAGAGGATTACAATCAGCACAGCGTTGCAATCAGCACAAGATTACAATCAGCATAGGGTGACAATAAGCACAGGGTTACAATCAGCACAGAATTACAATCATCACTGGATTACAATCAGCACAGTGTTGCAATCAGCACAGGATTGCAATCAGCACAGGGTTACAACCAGCACAGAATTACAATCATCACAGGATTACAATCAGCACAGTGTTACAATATGCACAGCGTTACAATCAGCACAGGTTTACCATCATTACAGCAACACATTCAGCACAGGGTTGCAATCAGCACAGCATTGAAACCAGCACAGTTTTACAATCAGCACAGAATTACAATCATCACAGGATTACAATTAGCACAGTGTTGCAATCTGCACAGGATTTCAATCAGCACAGGGTTACAATCAGCTCAAGGTTACATTCAGCACAGGTTTGCAATCAGCTCAAGGTTCCAATCAGGACAGGTTTACATCAGCACAGGTTACATTCAACACAAGCTAACAATCAGCACAGCCTCACCATCAGCACAGGTTTACAATTCGCACAGGCTAACATTCAGCACAGGATTACATTCAGCACAGTGTAACAATCAGCAGGGATTTACAATCAACACAAGATTACAATCAGTATAGCGTTACAAGCAGCATAGGAATTCAATCAGCACAGGGTTGCAACCAGCACAGGGTTACAATCAGCACAGCGTTACCATCAGCACAGGTTTACAATTCGCACAGGCTAACATTCAGCACAGGAATACAATCAGCACAGCATTACAAGCAGCACTGGTTTACAATCAGCACAGGGTTACAATAAGCACAGGGTTACTATAAGCACAATGTGACAATCAGCATTGATTTACAATCAACACAAGATTACAATCAGCATAGGGTTACAAACAGCATAGCAATTCAATCAGCACAGGGTTCCAACCAGCACAGGGTTACAATCAGCACAGCGTTACCATCAGCACAGGTTTACAATTCGCACAGGCTAACATTCAGCACAGGATTACAATCAGCACAGTGTTGCAATCAGCACAGGATTTCATTCAGCACAGGGTTGCAATCAGCTCAAAGTTACATTCAGCACAGGGTTACAAACAGCACAGGATTTCAATCAGCACAGGTTTGCAATCAGCACAGCATTGCAATCAGCACAGGGTTATAACCAGCACAGAATTACAATCATCACAGGATTACAATCAGCACAGTGTTACAATATGCACAGCGTTACAATCAGCACAGGTTTACCATCATTACAGCAACACATTCAGCACAGAGTTGCAATCAGCACAGGATTTCAATCAGCACAGTGTTACAATCAGCACAGGGATGCAATAAGCAAAGGGTCATTATCAGCACAGGATTTCAATCATCTCAGGTTTACAATCAGCACAGGGTTTCGATCAGCACAGGGATAAAATTAGCACAGGTTTACTTCAGCACAGGATTACAATCAGCACAGTGTTACATTCAGGACAGTGATACAATCAGCACAGCATTAAAATCAGCACAAGATTACAATCAGCATAGCGTTACAAACGGCGCAGGGATGCAACCAGCACAGGGTTACAATCAGCACAGCGTTGCCATCAGCACAGGTTTACAATTCGCACAGGCTAACATTCAGCACAGGATTACAATCAGCACAGCATTACAACCAGCACAGGGTTACAATCAGCACAGGGTTACTATCAGCATAGGATTGCAATCACCACAGGATTACAATCAGCACAGTGTTACATTCAGCACAGGGATGCAATCAACACAGCATTACAATCAGCACAGGTTTACAATCAGCACAGGGTTACAATAAGCACAGGGTTACTATAAGCACAATGTGACAATCAGCACTGATTTACAATCAACACAAGATTACAATCAGCATAGGGTTACAAACAGCATAGCAATTCAATCAGCACAGGGTTGCAACCAGCACAGGGTTACAATCAGCACAGCGTTACCATCAGCACAGGTTTGCAATTCGCACAGGCTAACATTCAGCACAGGATTACAATCAGCACAGGTTTACCATCATTACAGCAACACATTCAGCACAGGGTTGCAATCAGCACAGCATTGCAACCAGGACAGTTTTACAATCAGCACACGTTTACAATCAGCACAGAATTACATTCATCACAGGATTACAATCAGCACAGTGTTGCAATCAGCACTGGATTTCATTCAGCACAGGGTTGCAATCAGCACAGGATTTCAATCAGCACAGGTTTGCAATCAGCACAGAATTACAATCATCACAGGATTACAATCAGCCCAGCGTTACAATCAGCACAGGTTTACCATCATTACAGCAACACATTCAGCACAGAGTTGCAATCAGCACAGGATTTCAATCAGCACAGTGTTACATTCAGCACAGGGATGCAATAAGCAAAGGGTCACTATCTGCACAGGATTTCAATCATCTCAGGTTTACAATCAGCACAGGGTTTCGATCAGCACAGGGATAAAATTAGCACAGGTTTACTTCAGCACAGGATTACAATCAGCACAGTGTTACATTCAGGACAGTGATACAATCAGCACAGCATTAAAATCAGCACAAGATTACAATCAGCATAGCGTTACAAAGGGCACAGGGATGCAAACAGCACAGGGTTACAATCAGCACAGCGTTGCCATCAGCACAGGTTTATAATTCGCACAGGCTAACATTCAGCACAGGATTACAATCAGCACAGCATTACAACCAGCACAGGGTTACAATCAGCACAGGGTTACTATCAGCATAGGATTGCAATCACCACAGGATTACAATCAGCACAGTGTTACATTCAGCACAGGGATGCAATCAGCACAGCGCTGTAATCAGCACAGTGTCATAATCAGCAAAGGATTACAATCAGCACAGTGTTACAATCAGCACAGGATTACAATGAGAACAGGATTACAATCAGTACAGTGTAACAATCAGCACAGGATTTCAAACAGCACAGTGCTGCAGTCAGCACAAGATTACAATCAGCATCGGGTTACAATAAGCACAGGGTTACAATCAGCACAGAATTACAATCATCACAGGATTACAATCAGCACAGTGTTGCAATCAGCACAGGATTGCAATCAGCACAGGGTTACAACCAGCACAGAATTACAATCATCACAGGATTACAATCAGCACAGTGTTACAATATGCACAGCGTTACAATCAGCACAGGTTTACCATCATTACAGCAACACATTCAGCACAGGGTTGCAATCAGCACAGCATTGAAACCAGCACAGTTTTACAATCAGCACAGAATTACAATCATCACAGGATTACAATTAGCACAGTGTTGCAATCTGCACAGGTTATAATCAGCACAGGGTTACAATCAGCTCAAGGTTACATTCAGCACAGGGTTGCAATCAGCTCAAGGTTCCAATCAGGACAGGTTTACATCAGCACAGTTTACATTCAACACAAGCTAACAATCAGCACAGCCTCACCATCAGCACAGGTTTACAATTCGCACAGGCTAACATTCAGCACAGGATTACATTCAGCACAGTGTAACAATCAGCAGGGATTTACAATCAACGCAAGATTACAATCAGTATAGCGTTACAAGCAGCATAGGAATTCAATCAGCACAGGGTTGCAACCAGCACAGGGTTACAATCAGCACAGCGTTACCATCAGCACAGGTTTACAATTCGCACAGGCTAACATTCAGCACAGGAATACAATCAGCACAGCATTACAAGCATTACAGCAACACATTCAGCACAGGGTTGTAATCAGCACAGCATTGCAACCAGCACAGTTTTACAATCAGCACACGTTTATAATCAGCACAGGATTACAATCAGCACAGAATTACATTCATCACAGGATTACAATCAGCACAGTGTTGTAATCAGCACAGGATTTCATTCAGCACAGGGTTGCAATCAGCTCAAAGTTACATTCAGCACAGGGTTACAAACAGCACAGGATTTCAATCAGCACAGGTTTGCAATGAGCACAGCATTGCAATCAGCACAGGGTTATAACCAGCACAGAATTACAATCATCACAGGATTACAATCAGCACAGTGTTACAATATGCACAGCGTTACAATCAGCACAGGTTTACCATCATTACAGCAACACATTCAGCACAGAGTTGCATTCAGCACAGGATTTCAATCAGCACAGTGTTACAATCAGCACAGGGATGCAATAAGCAAAGGTTCACTATCAGCACAGGATTTCAATCATCTCAGGTTTACAATCAGCACAGGGTTTCGATCAGCACAGGGATAAAATTAGCACAGGTTTACTTCAGCACAGGATTACAATCAGCACAGTGTTACATTCAGGACAGTGATACAATCAGCACAGCATTAAAATCAGCACAAGATTACAAACGGCACAGGGATGCAACCAGCACAGGGTTACAATCAGCACAGCGTTGCCATCAGCACAGGTTTACAATTCGCACAGGCTAACATTCAGCACAGGATTACAATCAGCACAGCATTACAACCAGCACAGGGTTACAATCAGCACAGGGTTACTATCAGCATAGGATTGCAATCACCACAGGATTACAATCAGCACAGTGTTACATTCAGCACAGGGATGCAATCAGCACAGCATTACAATCAGCACAGGATTGCAATCAGCACAGTTTTACGATCACCACAGGGTTGCAATCAGCACAGCATTACAACCAGCACAGTTTTACAATCAGCACAGAATTACAATCATCACAGGATGACAATCAGCACAGTGTTACAATATGCACAGCGTTACAATCAGCACAGGTTTACCTTCATTACAGCAACACATTCAGCACAGGGTTGCAATCAGCACAGCATTGCAACCAGCACAGTTTTACAATCAGCACAGAATTACAATCATCACAGGATTACAATCAGCACAGTGTTGCAATCAGCACAGGAATTCAATCAGCACAGGGTTACAATCAGCTCATGGTTACATTCAGCACAGGTTTGCAATCAGCTCAAGGTTCCAATCAGGACAGGTTTACATCAGCACAGGTTACATTCAGCACAGGCTAACAATCAGCACAGTTTTGCAATCAGCACAGGATTTCAATCAGCACAGGAATACAATCAGCACAGGGTTACATGAGCAAAGAGTTACATGCAGTGAAGCTTTACAATCAGCAGAGGATTACAATCAGCACAGCGTTGCAATCAGCACAGGATTTCAATCAGCACAGCGCTGTAATCAGCACAGTGTCATAATCAGCAAAGGATTACAATCAGCACAGCGTTACAATCAGCACAGGTTTACAATCAGCACAGTATTACAATGAGAACAGGATTACAATCAGTACAGTGTAACAATCAGCACAGGATTTCAAACAGCACAGTGCTGCAGTCAGCACAAGATTACAATCAGCATAGGGTTACAATAAGCACAGGGTTACAATCAGCACAGAATTACAATCATCACAGGATTACAATCAGCACAGTGTTGCAATCAGCACAGGATTGCAATCAGCACAGGGTTACAACCAGCACAGAATTACAATCATCACAGGATTACAATCAGCACAGTGTTACAATATGCACAGCGTTACAATCAGCACAGGTTTACCATCATTACAGCAACACATTCAGCACAGGGTTGCAATCAGCACAGCATTGAAACCAGCACAGTTTTACAATCAGCACAGAATTACAATCATCACAGGATTACAATCAGCACAGTGTTGCAATCTGCACAGGTTATAATCAGCACAGGGTTACAATCAGCTCAAGGTTACATTCAGCACAGGGTTGCAATCAGCTCAAGGTTCCAATCAGGACAGGTTTACATCAGCACAGTTTACATTCAACACAAGCTAACAATCAGCACAGCCTCACCATCAGCACAGGTTTACAATTCGCACAGGCTAACATTCAGCACAGGATTACATTCAGCACAGTGTAACAATCAGCAGGGATTTACAATCAACACAAGATTACAATCAGTATAGCGTTACAAGCAGCATAGGAATTCAATCAGCACAGGGTTGCAACCAGCACAGGGTTACAATCAGCACAGCGTTACCATCAGCACAGGTTTACAATTCGCACAGGCTAACATTCAGCACAGGAATACAATCAGCACAGCATTACAAGCATTACAGCAACACATTCAGCACAGGGTTGCAATCAGCACAGCATTGCAACCAGCACAGTTTTACAATCAGCACACGTTTATAATCAGCACAGGATTACAATCAGCACAGAATTACATTCATCACAGGATTACAATCAGCACAGTGTTGCAATCAGCACAGGATTTCATTCAGCACAGGGTTGCAATCAGCTCAAAGTTACATTCAGCACAGGGTTACAAACAGCACAGGATTTCAATCAGCACAGGTTTGCAATGAGCACAGCATTGCAATCAGCACAGGGTTATAACCAGCACAGAATTACAATCATCACAGGATTACAATCAGCACAGTGTTACAATATGCACAGCGTTACAATCAGCACAGGTTTACCATCATTACAGCAACACATTCAGCACAGAGTTGCATTCAGCACAGGATTACAATCAGCACAGTGTTACATTCAGGACAGTGATACAATCAGCACAGCATTAAAATCAGCACAAGATTACAAACGGCACAGGGATGCAACCAGCACAGGGTTACAATCAGCACAGCGTTGCCATCAGCACAGGTTTACAATTCGCACAGGCTAACATTCAGCACAGGATTACAATCAGCACAGCATTACAACCAGCACAGGGTTACAATCAGCACAGGGTTACTATAAGCATAGGATTGCAATCACCACAGGATTACAATCAGCACAGTGTTACATTCAGCACAGGGATGCAATCAGCACAGCATTACA
Source organism: Pristiophorus japonicus (assembly GCF_044704955.1). Lineage (NCBI taxonomy): Eukaryota > Metazoa > Chordata > Chondrichthyes > Pristiophoridae > Pristiophorus > Pristiophorus japonicus. Next base: position 219,435 of record NW_027254405.1, on the reverse strand, counting down.
ATCAGCACAGGTTTACAATCAGCACAGGATTACAATAAGCACAGGGTTACTATAAGCACAATGTGACAATCAGCACTGATTTACAATCAACACAAGATTACAATCAGCATAGGGTTACAAACAGCATAGCAATTCAATCAGCACAGGGTTGCAACCAGCACAGGGTTACAATCAGCACAGCGTTACCATCAGCACAGGTTTACAATTGGCACAGGCTAACATTCAGCACAGGTTTACAATCAGCACAGGTTTACCATCATTACAGCAACACATTCAGCACAGGGTTGCAACCAGCACAGCATTGCAACCAGCACAGTTTTACAATCAGCACACGTTTACAATCAGCACAGAATTACATTCATCACAGGATTACAATCAGCACAGTGTTGCAATCAGCACTGGATTTCATTCAGCACAGGGTTGCAATCAGCACAGGATTTCAAACAGCACAGGTTTGCTATCATCACAGAATTACAATCATCACAGGATTACAATCAGCACAGCGTTACAATCAGCACAGGTTTACCATCATTACAGCAACACATTCAGCACAGAGTTGCAATCAGCACAGGATTTCAATCAGCACAGTGTTACAATCAGCACAGGGATGCAATAAGCAAAGGGTCACTATCAGCACAGGATTTCAATCATCTCAGGTTTACAATCAGCACAGGGTTTCGATCAGCACAGGGATAAAATTAGCACAGGTTTACTTCAGCACAGGATTACAATCAGCACAGTGTTACATTCAGGACAGTGATACAATCAGCACAGCATTAAAATCAGCACAAGATTACAATCAGCATAGCGTTACAAAGGGCACAGGGATGCAACCAGCACAGGGTTACAATCAGCACAGCGTTGCCATCAGCACAGGTTTATAATTCGCACAGGCTAACATTCAGCACAGGATTACAATCAGCACAGCATTACAACCAGCACAGGGTTACAATCAGCACAGGGTTACTATCAGCATAGGATTGCAATCACCACAGGATTACAATCAGCACAGTGTTACATTCAGCACAGGGATGCAATCAGCACAGCATTACAATCAGCACAGGATTGCAATCAGTACAGTGTTGCAATCAGCACAGGATTTCAATCAGCACAGGAATACAATCAGCACAGGGTTACATGAGCAAAGAGTTACATGCAGTGAAGCTTTACAATCAGCAGAGGATTACAATCAGCACAGCGTTGCAATCAGCACAGGATTTCAATCAGCACAGCGCTGTAATCAGCACAGTGTCATAATCAGCAAAGGATTACAATCAGCACAGCGTTACAATCAGCACAGGTTTACAATCAGCACAGGATTACAATGAGAACAGGATTACAATCAGTACAGTGTAACAATCAGCACAGGATTTCAAACAGCACAGTGCTGCAGTCAGCACAAGATTACAATCAGCATAGGGTGACAATAAGCACAGGGTTACAATCAGCACAGAATTACAATCATCACTGGATTACAATCAGCACAGTGTTGCAATCAGCACATGATTGCAATCAGCACAGGGTTACAGCCAGCACAGAACTACAATCATCACAGGATTACAATCAGCACAGTGTTACAATATGCACAGCGTTACAATCAGCACAGGTTTACCATCATTACAGCAACACATTCAGCACAGGGTTGCAATCAGCACAGCATTGAAACCAGCACAGTTTTACAATCAGCACAGAATTACAATCATCACAGGATTACAATCAGCACAGTGTTGCAATCTGCACAGGATTTCAATCAGCACAGGGTTACAATCAGCTCAAGGTTACATTCAGCACAGGTTTGCAATCAGCTCAAGGTTCCAATCAGGACAGGTTTACATCAGCACAGGTTACATTCAACACAAGCTAACAATCAGCACAGCCTCACCATCAGCACAGGTTTACAATTCGCACAGGCTAACATTCAGCACAGGATTACATTCAGCACAGTGTAACAATCAGCAGGGATTTACAATCAACACAAGATTACAATCAGTATAGCGTTACAAGCAGCATAGGAATTCAATCAGCACAGGGTTGCAACCAGCACAGGGTTACAATCAGCACAGCGTTACCATCAGCACAGGTTTACAATTCGCACAGGCTAACATTCAGCACAGGAATACAATCAGCACAGCATTACAAGCAGCACAGGTTTACAATCAGCACAGGGTTACAATAAGCACAGGGTTACTATAAGCACAATGTGACAATCAGCATTGATTTACAATCAACACAAGATTACAATCAGCATAGGGTTACAAACAGCATAGCAATTCAATCAGCACAGGGTTGCAACCAGCACAGTGTTACAATCAGCACAGCGTTACCATCAGCACAGGTTTACAATTCGCACAGGCTAACATTCAGCACAGGATTACAATCAGCACAGTGTTGCAATCAGCACAGGATTTCATTCAGCACAGGGTTGCAATCAGCTCAAAGTTACATTCAGCACAGGGTTACAAACAGCACAGGATTTCAATCAGCACAGGTTTGCAATCAGCACAGCATTGCAATCAGCACAGGGTTATAACCAGCACAGAATTACAATCATCACAGGATTACAATCAGCACAGTGTTACAATATGCACAGCGTTACAATCAGCACAGGTTTACCATCATTACAGCAACACATTCAGCACAGAGTTGCAATCAGCACAGGATTTCAATCAGCACAGTGTTACAATCAGCACAGGGATGCAATAAGCAAAGGGTCATTATCAGCACAGGATTTCAATCATCTCAGGTTTACAATCAGCACAGGGTTTCGATCAGCACAGGGATAAAATTAGCACAGGTTTACTTCAGCACAGGATTACAATCAGCACAGTGTTACATTCAGGACAGTGATGCAATCAGCACAGCATTAAAATCAGCACAAGATTACAATCAGCATAGCGTTACAAACGGCACAGGGATGCAACCAGCACAGGGTTACAATCAGCACAGCGTTGCCATCAGCACAGGTTTACAATTCGCACAGGCTAACATTCAGCACAGGATTACAATCAGCACAGCATTACAACCAGCACAATGTTACAATCAGCACAGGGTTACTATCAGCATAGGATTGCAATCACCACAGGATTACAATCAGCACAGTGTTACATTCAGCACAGGGATGCAATCAGCACAGCATTACAATCAGCACAGGTTTACAATCAGCACAGGGTTACAATAAGCACAGGGTTACTATAAGCACAATGTGACAATCAGCACTGATTTACAATCAACACAAGATTACAATCAGCATAGGGTTACAAACAGCATAGCAATTCAATCAGCACAGGGTTTCAACCAGCACAGGGTTACAATCAGCACAGCGTTACGATCAGCACAGGTTTACAATTCGCACAGGCTAACATTCAGCACATGATTACAATCAGCACAGGTTTACCATCATTACAGCAACACATTCAGCACAGGGTTGCAATCAGCACACCATTGCAACCAGCACAGTTTTACAATCAGCACACGTTTACAATCAGCACAGGATTACAATCAGCACAGAATTACATTCATCACAGGATTACAATCAGCACAGTGTTGCAATCAGCACAGGATTTCATTCAGCACAGGGTTGCAATCAGCTCAAAGTTACATTCAGCACAGGGTTACAAACAGCACAGGATTTCAATCAGCACAGGTTTGCAATCAGCACAGCATTGCAATCAGCACAGGGTTATAACCAGCACAGAATTACAATCATCACAGGATTACAATCAGCACAGTGTTACAATATGCACAGCGTTACAATCAGCACAGGTTTACCATCATTACAGCAACACATTCAGCACAGAGTTGCAATCAGCACAGGATTTCAATCAGCACAGTGTTACAATCAGCACAGGGATGCAATAAGCAAAGGGTCACTATCAGCACAGGATTTCAATCATCTCAGGTTTACAATCAGCACAGGGTTTCGATCAGCACAGGGATAAAATTAGCACAGGTTTACTTCAGCACAGGATTACAATCAGCACAGTGTTACATTCAGGACAGTGATACAATCAGCACAGCATTAAAATCAGCACAAGATTACAATCAGCATAGCGTTACAAACGGCACAGGGATGCAACCAGCACAGGGTTACAATCAGCACAGCGTTGCCATCAGCACAGGTTTATAATTCGCACAGGCTAACATTCAGCACAGGATTACAATCAGCACAGCATTACAACCAGCACAGGGTTACAATCAGCACAGGGTTACTATCAGCATAGGATTGCAATCACCACAGGATTACAATCAGCACAGTGTTACATTCAGCACAGGGATGCAATCAGCACAGCATTACAATCAGCACAGGATTGCAATCAGTACAGTGTTACGATCACCACAGCGTTGCAATCAGCACAGGGATACAATAAGCACAGGGTTACAATCAGCACAGGATTGCAATCAGCACACGGTTGCAATCAGCGCAGGGTTACAGTCAGCACAGGATTTAAATCAGCACTGCACTGCAATCAGAAGAGTGTTGCAATCAGCACAGGATTACAATCAGCACACGTTTACAATCAGCAAAGGGTTGCAATCAGCACAGCATTACAACCAGCACAGTTTTACAATCAGCACAGAATTGCAATCATCACAGGATTACAATCAGCACAGTGTTGCAATCAGCACAGGATTTCAATCAGCACAGGGTTACAATCAGCTCATGGTTACATTCAGCACAGGTTTGCAATCAGCTCAAGGTTCCAATCAGGATATGTTTACATCAGCACAGGTTGCAATCAGCACAGGATTTCAATCAGTACAGGGTTACAATCAGCTCAAGGTCCCAATCAGTACAGGGTTACATCAGCACAGGCTAACAATCAGCAGAGGGTTACAATCAGCACAGGAATACAATCAGCACAGGGTTACATGAGCAAAGAGTTACATGCAGTGAAGCTTTACAATCAGCAGAGGATTACAATCAGCACAGCGTTGCAATCAGCACAGCATTTCAATCAGCACAGCGCTGTAATCAGCACAGTGTTGTAATCAGCACAGGATTACAATCAGCACAGCGTTACAATCAGCACAGGTTTACAATCAGTGCAAAAATACAAACAGCACAGTGTAACAATCAGCACAGGGTATCAAACAGCACAGCGCTGCAGTCAGCACATGATTACAATCAGCACAGGATTACAATAAGCACAGGGTTACAATCACCACAGGATTACAATCAGCACAGTGTTACATTCAGCACAGTGTTACAATCAGCACAGGATTACATTTAGCCCAGGGTTACAATCAGCACAGATTTACCATCATGACAGCAACACAATGAGCACAGCGTCACAAGCAGCACAGGGTTACAATCAGTGCAAAAAAACAATCAGCACAGGATTGCAATCAGCACACGTTTACAATCAGCAAAGGGTTGCAATCAGCACAGCATTACAACCAGCACAGTTTTACAATCAGCACAGAATTGCAATCATCACAGGATTACAATCAGCACAGTGTTGCAATCAGCACAGGATTTCAATCAGCACAGGGTTACAATCAGCTCATGGTTACATTCAGCACAGGTTTGCAATCAGCTCAAGGTTCCAATCAGGATAGGTTTACATCAGCACAGGTTGCAATCAGCACAGGATTTCAATCAGCACAGGAATACAATCAGCACAGGGTTACATGAGCAAAGAGTTACATGCAGTGAAGCTTTACAATCAGCAGAGGATTACAATCAGCACAGCGTTGCAATCAGCACAGGATTTCAATCAGCACAGCGCTTTAATCAGCACAGTGTCATAATCAGCAAAGGATTACAATCAGCACAGCGTTACAAGCAGCACAGGTTTACAATCAGCACAGGATTACAATGAGAACAGGATTACAATCAGTACAGTGTAACAATCAGCACAGGATTTCAAACAGCACAGTGCTGCAGTCAGCACAAGATTACAATCAGCATAGGGTGACAATAAGCACAGGGTTACAATCAGCACAGAATTACAATCATCACTGGATTACAATCAGCACAGTGTTGCAATCAGCACAGGATTGCAATCAGCACAGTGTTACAATATGCACAGCGTTACAATCAGCACAGGTTTACCATCATTACAGCAACACATTCAGCACAGGGTTGCAATCAGCACAGCATTGAAACCAGCACAGTTTTACAATCAGCACAGAATTACAATCATCACAGGATTACAATCAGCACAGTGTTGCAATCTGCACAGGATTTCAATCAGCACAGGGTTACAATCAGCTCAAGGTTACATTCAGCACCGGGTTGCAATCAGCTCAAGGTTCCAATCAGGACAGGTTTACATCAGCACAGGTTACATTCAACACAAGCTAACAATCAGCACAGCCTCACCATCAGCACAGGTTTACAATTCGCACAGGCTAACATTCAGCACAGGATTACATTCAGCACAGTGTAACAATCAGCAGGGATTTACAATCAACACAAGATTACAATCAGTATAGCGTTACAAGCAGCATAGGAATTCAATCAGCACAGGGTTGCAACCAGCACAGGGTTACAATCAGCACAGCGTTACCATCAGCACAGGTTTACAATTCGCACAGGCTAACATTCAGCACAGGAATACAATCAGCACAGCATTACAAGCAGCACAGGTTTACAATCAGCACAGGGTTACAATAAGCACAGGGTTACTATAAGCACAATGTGACAATCAGCATTGATTTACAATCAACACAAGATTACAATCAGCACAGGAATACAATCAGCACAGCATTACAAGCAGCACAGGTTTACAATCAGCACAGGGTTACAATAAGCACAGGATTACAATCAGCACAGGTTTACCATCATTACAGCAACACATTCAGCACAGGATTGCAATCAGCACAGCATTGCAACCAGCACAGTTTTACAATCAGCACACGTTTACAATCAGCACAGGATTACAATCAGCACAGAATTACATTCATCACAGGATTACAATCAGCACAGTGTTGCAATCAGCACAGGATTTCATTCAGCACAGGGTTGCAATCAGCTCAAAGTTACATTCAGCACAGGGTTACAAACAGCACAGGATTTCAATCAGCACCGGTTTGCAATCAGCACAGGTTTACCATCATTACAGCAACACATTCAGCACAGAGTTGCAATCAGCACAGGATTTCAATCAGCACAGTGTTACAATCAGCACAGGGATGCAATAAGCAAAGGGTCACTATCAGCACAGGATTTCAATCATCTCAGGTTTACAATCAGCACAGGGTTTCGATCAGCACAGCGATAAAATTAGCACAGGTTTACTTCAGCACAGGATTACAATCAGCACAGTGTTACATTCAGGACAGTGATACAATCAGCACAGCATTAAAATCAGCACAAGATTACAATCAGCATAGCGTTACAAACGGCACAGGGATGCAACCAGCACAGGGTTACAATCAGCACAGCGTTGCCATCAGCACAGGTTTATAATTCGCACAGGCTAACATTCAGCACAGGATTACAATCAGCACAGCATTACAACCAGCACAGGGTTACAATCAGCACAGGGTTACTATCAGCATAGGATTGCAATCACCACAGGATTACAATCAGCACAGTGTTACATTCAGCACAGGGATGCAATCAGCACAGCATTACAATCAGCACAGGATTGCAATCAGTACAGTGTTACGATCACCACAGCGTTGCAATCAGCACAGGGATACAATAGCACAGGGTTACAATCAGCACAGGATTGCAATCAGCACACGGTTGCAATCAGCGCAGGGTTACAGTCAGCACAGGATTTAAATCAGCACTGCACTGCAATCAGAAGAGTTTTGCAATCAGCACAGGATTACAATCAGCACACGTTTACAATCTGCAAAGGGTTGCAATCAGCACAGCATTACAACCAGCACAGTTTTACAATCAGCACAGAATTACAATCATCACAGGATTACAATCAGCACAGTGTTGCAATCAGTACAGGATTTCAATCAGCACAGGGTTACAATCAGCTCATGGTTACATTCAGCACAGGTTTGCAATCAGCTCAAGGTTCCAATCAGGATAGGTTTACATCAGCACAGGTTGCAATCAGCACAGGATTTCAATCAGCACAGGGTTACAATCAGCTCAAGGTACCAATCAGTACAGGGTTACATCAGCACAGGCTAACAATCAGCAGAGGGTTACAATCAGCACAGGAATACAATCAGCACAGGGTTACATGAGCAAAGAGTTACATGCAGTGAAGCTTTACAATCAGCAGAGGATTACAATCAGCACAGCGTTGCAATCAGCACAGCATTTCAATCAGCACAGCGCTGTAATCAGCACAGTGTTGTAATCAGCACAGGATTACAATCAGCACAGCGTTACAATCAGCCCAGGGTTACAAACAGCACATTGTAACAATCAGCACAGGGTATCAAACAGCACAGCGCTGCAGTCAGCACATGATTACAATCAGCACAGGATTACAATAAGCACAGGGTTACAATCACCACAGGATTACAATCAGCACAGTGTTACATTCAGCACAGGGATGCAATCAGCACAGCATTACAATCAGCACAGGATTGCAATCAGTACAGTGTTACAATCAGCACAGGGTTACATTCAGCCCAGGGTTACAATCAGCACAGATTTACCATCATGACAGCAACACAATGAGCACAGCGTTACAAGCAGCACAGGGTTACAATCAGTGCAAAAATACAATCAGCACAGGATTACAATCAGCACAGCATTGCAATCAGCACAGTTTGCAATCAGCACAGGATTACAATCAGCACAAGATTACAACCAGCACAGGAATTTAATCAGCACAGGTTTACAATCAGCAAAGCATTACAATTAGCACTGGGTTGCAATCAGCACAGGATTACAATCAACACAGTGTTGCAATCTGCACAGGATTTCAATCAGCACAGGGTTACAATCAGCTCAAGGTTACATTCAGCACCGGGTTGCAATCAGCTCAAGGTTCCAATCAGGACAGGTTTACATCAGCAAAGGTTACATTCAGCACAAGCTGACAATCAGCACAGCGTCACCATCAGCACAGGTTTACAATTCGCACAGGCTAACATTCAGCACAGGATTACATTCAGCACAGTGTAACAATCAGCAGGGATTTACAATCAACACAAGATTACAATCAGTATAGCGTTACAAGCAGCATAGGAATTCAATCAGCACAGGGTTGCAACCAGCACAGGGTTACAATCAGCACAGCGTTACCATCAGCACAGGTTTACAATTCGCACAGGCTAACATTCAGCACAGGAATACAATCAGCACAGCATTACAAGCAGCACAGGTTTACAATCAGCACAGGGTTACAATAAGCACAGGGTTACTATAAGCACAATGTGACAATCAGCATTGATTTACAATCAACACAAGATTACAATCAGCATAGGGTTACAAACAGCATAGCAATTCAATCAGCACAGGGTTGCAACCAGCACAGGGTTACAATCAGCACAGCGTTACCATCAGCACAGGTTTACAATTCGCACAGGCTAACATTCAGCACAGGATTACAATCAGCACAGTGTTGCAATCAGCACAGGATTTCATTCAGCACAGGGTTGCAATCAGCTCAAAGTTACATTCAGCACAGGGTTACAAACAGCACAGGATTTCAATCAGCACAGGTTTGCAATCAGCACAGCATTGCAATCAGCACAGGGTTATAACCAGCACAGAATTACAATCATCACAGGATTACAATCAGCACAGTGTTACAATATGCACAGCGTTACAATCAGCAGAGGTTTACCATCATTACAGCAACACATTCAGCACAGAGTTGCAATCAGCACAGGATTTCAATCAGCACAGTGTTACAATCAGCACAGGGATGCAATAAGCAAAGGGTCATTATCAGCACAGGATTTCAATCATCTCAGGTTTACAATCAGCACAGGGTTTCGATCAGCACAGGGATAAAATTAGCACAGGTTTACTTCAGCACAGGATTACAATCAGCACAGTGTTACATTCAGGACAGTGATACAATCAGCACAGCATTAAAATCAGCACAAGATTACAATCAGCATAGCGTTACAAACGGCACAGGGATGCAACCAGCACAGGGTTACAATCAGCACAGCGTTGCCATCAGCACAGGTTTACAATTCGCACAGGCTAAGATTCAGCACAGGATTACAATCAGCACAGCATTACAACCAGCACAGGGTTACAATCAGCACAGGGTTACTATCAGCATAGGATTGCAATGACCACAGGATTACAATCAGCACAGTGTTTCATTCAGCACAGGGATGCAATCAGCACAGCATTACAATCAGCACAGGTTTACAATCAGCACAGGGTTACAATAAGCACAGGGTTACTATAAGCACAATGTGACAATCAGCACTGATTTACAATCAACACAAGATTACAATCAGCATAGGGTTACAAACAGCATAGCAATTCAATCAGCACAGGGTTGCAACCAGCACAGGGTTACAATCAGCACAGTGTTACCATCAGCACAGGTTTACAATTCGCACAGGCTAACATTCAGCACAGGATTACAATCAGCACAGGTTTACCATCATTACAGCAACACATTCAGCACAGGATTGCAATCAGCACAGCATTGCAACCAGCACAGTTTTACAATCAGCACACGTTTACAATCAGCACAGGATTACAATCAGCACAGAATTACATTCATCACAGGATTACAATCAGCACAGTGTTGCAATCAGCACAGGATTTCATTCAGCACAGGGTTGCAATCAGCTCAAAGTTACATTCAGCACAGGGTTACAAACAGCACAGGATTTCAATCAGCACCGGTTTGCAATCAGCACAGCATTGCAATCAGCACAGGGTTATAACCAGCACAGAATTACAATCATCACAGGATTACAATCAGCACAGTGTTACAATATGCACAGCGTTACAATCAGCACAGGTTTACCATCATTACAGCAACACATTCAGCACAGAGTTGCAATCAGCACAGGATTTCAATCAGCACAGTGTTACAATCAGCACAGGGATGCAATAAGCAAAGGGTCACTATCAGCACAGGATTTCAATCATCTCAGGTTTACAATCAGCACAGGGTTTCGATCAGCACAGGGATAAAATTAGCACAGGTTTACTTCAGCACAGGATTACAATCAGCACAGTGTTACATTCAGGACAGTGATACAATCAGCACAGCATTAAAATCAGCACAAGATTACATTCAGCATAGCGTTACAAACGGCACAGGGATGCAACCAGCACAGGGTTACAATCAGCACAGCGTTGCCATCAGCACAGGTTTATAATTCGCACAGGCTAACATTCAGCACAGGATTACAATCAGCACAGCATTACAACCAGCACAGGGTTACAATCAGGACAGGGTTACTATCAGCATAGGATTGCAATCACCACAGGATTACAATCAGCACAGTGTTACATTCAGCACAGGGATGCAATCAGCACAGCATTACAATCAGCACAGGATTGCAATCAGTACAGTGTTACGATCACCACAGCGTTGCAATCAGCACAGGGATACAATAAGCACAGGGTTACAATCAGCACAGGATTGCAATCAGCACACGGTTGCAATCAGCGCAGGGTTACAGTCAGCACAGGATTTAAATCAGCACTGCACTGCAATCAGAAGAGTTTTGCAATCAGCACAGGATTACAATCAGCACACGTTTACAATCTGCAAAGGGTTGCAATCAGCACAGCATTACAACCAGCACAGTTTTACAATCAGCACAGAATTACAATCATCACAGGATTACAATCAGCACAGTGTTGCAATCAGTACAGGATTTCAATCAGCACAGGGTTACAATCAGCTCATGGTTACATTCAGCACAGGTTTGCAATCAGCTCAAGGTTCCAATCAGGATAGGTTTACATCAGCACAGGTTGCAATCAGCACAGGATTTCAATCAGCACAGGGTTACAATCAGCTCAAGGTACCAATCAGTACAGGGTTACATCAGCACAGGCTAACAATCAGCAGAGGGTTACAATCAGCACAGGAATACAATCAGCACAGGGTTACATGAGCAAAGAGTTACATGCAGTGAAGCTTTACAATCAGCAGAGGATTACAATCAGCACAGCGTTGCAATCAGCACAGCATTTCAATCAGCACAGCGCTGTAATCAGCACAGTGTTGTAATCAGCACAGGATTACAATCAGCACAGCGTTACAATCAGCACAGGTTTACAATCAGTGCAAAAATACAATCAGCACAGTGTTACATTTAGCCCAGGGTTACAAACAGCACATTGTAACAATCAGCACAGGGTATCAAACAGCACAGCGCTGCAGTCAGCACATGATTACAATCAGCACAGGATTACAATAAGCACAGGGTTACAATCACCACAGGATTACAATCAGCACAGTGTTACATTCAGCACAGGGATGCAATCAGCACAGCATTACAATCAGCACAGGATTGCAATCAGTACAGTGTTACAATCAGCACAGGGTTACATTCAGCCCAGGGTTACAATCAGCACAGATTTACCATCATGACAGCACCACAATGAGCACAGCGTTACAAGCAGCACAGGGTTACAATCAGTGCAAAAATACAATCAGCACAGGATTACAATCAGCACAGCATTGCAATCAGCACAGTTTGCAATCAGCACAGGATTACAATCAGCACAAGATTACAACCAGCACAGGAATTTAATCAGCACAGGTTTACAATCAGCAAAGCATTACAATTAGCACTGGGTTGCAATCAGCACAGGATTACAATCAACACAGTGTTGCAATCTGCACAGGATTTCAATCAGCACAGGGTTACAATCAGCTCAAGGTTACATTCAGCACCGGGTTGCAATCAGCTCAAGGTTCCAAACAGGACAGGTTTACATCAGCAAAGGTTACATTCAGCACAAGTTGACAATCAGCACAGCGTCACCATCAGCACAGGTTTACAATTCGCACAGGCTAACATTCAGCACAGGATTACATTCAGCACAGTGTAACAATCAGCAGGGATTTACAATCAACACAAGATTACAATCAGTATAGCGTTACAAGCAGCATAGGAATTCAATCAGCACAGGGTTGCAACCAGCACAGGGTTACAATCAGCACAGCGTTACCATCAGCACAGGTTTACAATTCGCACAGGCTAACATTCAGCACAGGAATACAATCAGCACAGCATTACAAGCAGCACAGGTTTACAATCAGCACAGGGTTACAATAAGCACAGGGTTACTATAAGCACAATGTGACAATCAGCATTGATTTACAATCAACACAAGATTACAATCAGCATAGGGTTACAAACAGCATAGCAATTCAATCAGCACAGGGTTGCAACCAGCACAGGGTTACAATCAGCACAGCGTTACCATCAGCACAGGTTTACAATTCGCACAGGCTAACATTCAGCACAGGATTACAATCAGCACAGTGTTGCAATCAGCACAGGATTTCATTCAGCACAGGGTTGCAATCAGCTCAAAGTTACATTCAGCACAGGGTTACAAACAGCACAGGATTTCAATCAGCACAGGTTTGCAATCAGCACAGCATTGCAATCAGCACAGGGTTATAACCAGCACAGAATTACAATCATCACAGGATTACAATCAGCACAGTGTTACAATATGCACAGCGTTACAATCAGCAGAGGTTTACCATCATTACAGCAACACATTCAGCACAGAGTTGCAATCAGCACAGGATTTCAATCAGCACAGTGTTACAATCAGCACAGGGATGCAATAAGCAAAGGGTCATTATCAGCACAGGATTTCAATCATCTCAGGTTTACAATCAGCACAGGGTTTCGATCAGCACAGGGATAAAATTAGCACAGGTTTACTTCAGCACAGGATTACAATCAGCACAGTGTTACATTCAGGACAGTGATACAATCAGCACAGCATTAAAATCAGCACAAGATTACAATCAGCATAGCGTTACAAACGGCACAGGGATGCAACCAGCACAGGGTTACAATCAGCACAGCGTTGCCATCAGCACAGGTTTACAATTCGCACAGGCTAAGATTCAGCACAGGATTACAATCAGCACAGCATTACAACCAGCACAGGGTTACAATCAGCACAGGGTTACTATCAGCATAGGATTGCAATCACCACAGGATTACAATCAGCACAGTGTTTCATTCAGCACAGGGATGCAATCAGCACAGCATTACAAGCAGCACAGGTTTACAATCAGCACAGGGTTACAATAAGCACAGGGTTACTATAAGCACAATGTGACAATCAGCACTGATTTACAATCAACACAAGATTACAATCAGCATAGGGTTACAAACAGCATAGCAATTCAATCAGCACAGGGTTGCAACCAGCACAGGGTTACAATCAGCACAGTGTTACCATCAGCACAGGTTTACAATTCGCACAGGCTAACATTCAGCACAGGATTACAATCAGCACAGGTTTACCATCATTACAGCAACACATTCAGCACAGGATTGCAATCAGCACAGCATTGCAACCAGCACAGTTTTACAATCAGCACACGTTTACAATCAGCACAGGATTACAATCAGCACAGAATTACATTCATCACAGGATTACAATCAGCACAGTGTTGCAATCAGCACAGGATTTCATTCAGCACAGGGTTGCAATCAGCTCAAAGTTACATTCAGCACAGGGTTACAAACAGCACAGGATTTCAATCAGCACCGGTTTGCAATCAGCACAGCATTGCAATCAGCACAGGGTTATAACCAGCACAGAATTACAATCATCACAGGATTACAATCAGCACAGTGTTACAATATGCACAGCGTTACAATCAGCACAGGTTTACCATCATTACAGCAACACATTCAGCACAGAGTTGCAATCAGCACAGGATTTCAATCAGCACAGTGTTACAATCAGCACAGGGATGCAATAAGCAAAGGGTCACTATCAGCACAGGATTTCAATCATCTCAGGTTTACAATCAGCACAGGGTTTCGATCAGCACAGGGATAAAATTAGCACAGGTTTACTTCAGCACAGGATTACAATCAGCACAGTGTTACATTCAGGACAGTGATACAATCAGCACAGCATTAAAATCAGCACAAGATTACATTCAGCATAGCGTTACAAACGGCACAGGGATGCAACCAGCACAGGGTTACAATCAGCACAGCGTTGCCATCAGCACAGGTTTATAATTCGCACAGGCTAACATTCAGCACAGGATTACAATCAGCACAGCATTACAACCAGCACAGGGTTACAATCAGGACAGGGTTACTATCAGCATAGGATTGCAATCACCACAGGATTACAATCAGCACAGTGTTACATTCAGCACAGGGATGCAATCAGCACAGCATTACAATCAGCACAGGATTGCAATCAGTACAGTGTTACGATCACCACAGCGTTGCAATCAGCACAGGGATACAATAAGCACAGGGTTACAATCAGCACAGGATTGCAATCAGCACACGGTTGCAATCAGCGCAGGGTTACAGTCAGCACAGGATTTAAATCAGCACTGCACTGCAATCAGAAGAGTTTTGCAATCAGCACAGGATTACAATCAGCACACGTTTACAATCTGCAAAGGGTTGCAATCAGCACAGCATTACAACCAGCACAGTTTTACAATCAGCACAGAATTACAATCATCACAGGATTACAATCAGCACAGTGTTGCAATCAGTACAGGATTTCAATCAGCACAGGGTTACAATCAGCTCATGGTTACATTCAGCACAGGTTTGCAATCAGCTCAAGGTTCCAATCAGGATAGGTTTACATCAGCACAGGTTGCAATCAGCACAGGATTTCAATCAGCACAGGGTTACAATCAGCTCAAGGTACCAATCAGTACAGGGTTACATCAGCACAGGCTAACAATCAGCAGAGGGTTACAATCAGCACAGGAATACAATCAGCACAGGGTTACATGAGCAAAGAGTTACATGCAGTGAAGCTTTACAATCAGCAGAGGATTACAATCAGCACAGCGTTGCAATCAGCACAGCATTTCAATCAGCACAGCGCTGTAATCAGCACAGTGTTGTAATCAGCACAGGATTACAATCAGCACAGCGTTACAATCAGCACAGGTTTACAATCAGTGCAAAAATACAATCAGCACAGTGTTACATTCAGCCCAGGGTTACAAACAGCACATTGTAACAATCAGCACAGGGTATCAAACAGCACAGCGCTGCAGTCAGCACATGATTACAATCAGCACAGGATTACAATAAGCACAGGGTTACAATCACCACAGGATTACAATCAGCACAGTGTTACATTCAGCACAGGGATGCAATCAGCACAGCATTACAATCAGCACAGGATTGCAATCAGTACAGTGTTACAATCAGCACAGGGTTACATTCAGCCCAGGGTTACAATCAGCACAGATTTACCATCATGACAGCACCACAATGAGCACAGCGTTACAAGCAGCACAGGGTTACAATCAGTGCAAAAATACAATCAGCACAGGATTACAATCAGCACAGCATTGCAATCAGCACAGTTTGCAATCAGCACAGGATTACAATCAGCACAAGATTACAACCAGCACAGGAATTTAATCAGCACAGGTTTACAATCAGCAAAGCATTACAATTAGCACTGGGTTGCAATCAGCACAGGATTACAATCAACACAGTGTTGCAATCTGCACAGGATTTCAATCAGCACAGGGTTACAATCAGCTCAAGGTTACATTCAGCACCGGGTTGCAATCACCTCAAGGTTCCAATCAGGACAGGTTTACATCAGCAAAGGTTACATTCAGCACAAGCTGACAATCAGCACAGCGTCACCATCAGCACAGGTTTACAATTCGCACAGGCTAACATTCAGCACAGGATTACATTCAGCACAGTGTAACAATCAGCAGGGATTTACAATCAACACAAGATTACAATCAGTATAGCGTTACAAGCAGCATAGGAATTCAATCAGCACAGGGTTGCAACCAGCACAGGGTTACAATCAGCACAGCGTTACCTTCAGCACAGGTTTACAATTCGCACAGGCTAACATTCAGCACAGGAATACAATCAGCACAGCATTACAAGCAGCACAGGTTTACAGTCAGCACAGGGTTACAATAAGCACAGGGTTACTATAAGCACAATGTGACAATCAGCATTGATTTACAATCAACACAAGATTACAATCAGCATAGGGTTACAAACAGCATAGCAATTCAATCAGCACAGGGTTGCAACCAGCACAGGGTTACAATCAGCACAGCGTTACCATCAGCACAGGTTTACAATTCGCACAGGCTAACATTCAGCACAGGATTACAATCAGCACAGTGTTGCAATCAGCACAGGATTTCATTCAGCACAGGGTTGCAATCAGCTCAAAGTTACATTCAGCACAGGGTTACAATCAGCACAGGATTTCAATCAGCACAGGTTTGCAATCAGCACAGCATTGCAATCAGCACAGGGTTATAACCAGCACAGAATTACAATCATCACAGGATTACAATCAGCACAGTGTTACAATATGCACAGCGTTACAATCAGCAGAGGTTTACCATCATTACAGCAACACATTCAGCACAGAGTTGCAATCAGCACAGGATTTCAATCAGCACAGTGTTACAATCAGCACAGGGATGCAATAAGCAAAGGGTCATTATCAGCACAGGATTTCAATCATCTCAGGTTTACAATCAGCACAGGGTTTCGATCAGCACAGGGATAAAATTAGCACAGGTTTACTTCAGCACAGGATTACAATCAGCACAGTGTTACATTCAGGACAGTGATACAATCAGCACAGCATTAAAATCAGCACAAGATTACAATCAGCATAGCGTTACAAACGGCACAGGGATGCAACCAGCACAGGGTTACAATCAGCACAGCGTTGCCATCAGCACAGGTTTACAATTCGCACAGGCTAAGATTCAGCACAGGATTACAATCAGCACAGCATTACAACCAGCACAGGGTTACAATCAGCACAGGGTTACTATCAGCATAGGATTGCAATCACCACAGGATTACAATCAGCACAGTGTTTCATTCAGCACAGGGATGCAATCAGCACAGCATTACAATCAGCACAGGTTTACAATCAGCACAGGGTTACAATAAGCACAGGGTTACTATAAGCACAATGTGACAATCAGCACTGATTTACAATCAACACAAGATTACAATCAGCATAGGGTTACAAACAGCATAGCAATTCAATCAGCACAGGGTTGCAACCAGCACAGGGTTACAATCAGCACAGTGTTACCATCAGCACAGGTTTACAATTCGCACAGGCTAACATTCAGCACAGGATTACAATCAGCACAGGTTTACCATCATTACAGCAACACATTCAGCACAGGATTGCAATCAGCACAGCATTGCAACCAGCACAGTTTTACAATCAGCACACGTTTACAATCAGCACAGGATTACAATCAGCACAGAATTACATTCATCACAGGATTACAATCAGCACAGTGTTGCAATCAGCACAGGATTTCATTCAGCACAGGGTTGCAATCAGCTCAAAGTTACATTCAGCACAGGGTTACAAACAGCACAGGATTTCAATCAGCACCGGTTTGCAATCAGCACAGCATTGCAATCAGCACAGGGTTATAACCAGCACAGAATTACAATCATCACAGGATTACAATCAGCACAGTGTTACAATATGCACAGCGTTACAATCAGCACAGGTTTACCATCATTACAGCAACACATTCAGCACAGAGTTGCAATCAGCACAGGATTTCAATCAGCACAGTGTTACAATCAGCACAGGGATGCAATAAGCAAAGGGTCACTATCAGCACAGGATTTCAATCATCTCAGGTTTACAATCAGCACAGGGTTTCGATCAGCACAGGGATAAAATTAGCACAGGTTTACTTCAGCACAGGATTACAATCAGCACAGTGTTACATTCAGGACAGTGATACGATCAGCACAGCATTAAAATCAGCACAAGATTACATTCAGCATAGCGTTACAAACGGCACAGGGATGCAACCAGCACAGGGTTACAATCAGCACAGCGTTGCCATCAGCACAGGTTTATAATTCGCACAGGCTAACATTCAGCACAGGATTACAATCAGCACAGCATTACAACCAGCACAGGGTTACAATCAGGACAGGGTTACTATCAGCATAGGATTGCAATCACCACAGGATTACAATCAGCACAGTGTTACATTCAGCACAGGGATGCAATCAGCACAGCATTACAATCAGCACAGGATTGCAATCAGTACAGTGTTACGATCACCACAGCGTTGCAATCAGCACAGGGATACAATAAGCACAGGGTTACAATCAGCACAGGATTGCAATCAGCACACGGTTGCAATCAGCGCAGGGTTACAGTCAGCACAGGATTTAAATCAGCACTGCACTGCAATCAGAAGAGTTTTGCAATCAGCACAGGATTACAATCAGCACACGTTTACAATCTGCAAAGGGTTGCAATCAGCACAGCATTACAACCAGCACAGTTTTACAATCAGCACAGAATTACAATCATCACAGGATTACAATCAGCACAGTGTTGCAATCAGTACAGGATTTCAATCAGCACAGGGTTACAATCAGCTCATGGTTACATTCAGCACAGGTTTGCAATCAGCTCAAGGTTCCAATCAGGATAGGTTTACATCAGCACAGGTTGCAATCAGCACAGGATTTCAATCAGCACAGGTTTACAATCAGCTCAAGGTACCAATCAGTACAGGGTTACATCAGCACAGGCTAACAATCAGCAGAGGGTTACAATCAGCACAGGAATACAATCAGCACAGGGTTACATGAGCAAAGAGTTACATGCAGTGAAGCTTTACAATCAGCAGAGGATTACAATCAGCACAGCGTTGCAATCAGCACAGCATTTCAATCAGCACAGCGCTGTAATCAGCACAGTGTTGTAATCAGCACAGGATTACAATCAGCACAGCGTTACAATCAGCACAGGTTTACAATCAGCTCAAGGTACCAATCAGTACAGGGTTACATCAGCACAGGCTAACAATCAGCAGAGGGTTACAATCAGCACAGGAATACAATCAGCACAGGGTTACATGAGCAAAGAGTTACATGCAGTGAAGCTTTACAATCAGCAGAGGATTACAATCAGCACAGCGTTGCAATCAGCACAGCATTTCAATCAGCACAGCGCTGTAATCAGCACAGTGTTGTAATCAGCACAGGATTACAATCAGCACAGCGTTACAATCAGCACAGGTTTACAATCAGTGCAAAAATACAATCAGCACAGTGTTACATTCAGCCCAGGGTTACAAACAGCACATTGTAACAATCAGCACAGGGTATCAAACAGCACAGCGCTGCAGTCAGCACATGATTACAATCAGCACAGGATTACAATAAGCACAGGGTTACAATCACCACAGGATTACAATCAGCACAGTGTTACATTCAGCACAGGGATGCAATCAGCACAGCATTACAATCAGCACAGGATTGCAATCAGTACAGTGTTACAATCAGCACAGGGTTACATTCAGCCCAGGGTTACAATCAGCACAGATTTACCATCATGACAGCAACACAATGAGCACAGCGTTACAAGCAGCACAGGGTTACAATCAGTGCAAAAATACAATCAGCACAGGATTACAATCAGCACAGCATTGCAATCAGCACAGTTTGCAATCAGCACAGGATTACAATCAGCACAAGATTACAACCAGCACAGGAATTTAATCAGCACAGGTTTACAATCAGCAAAGCATTACAATTAGCACTGGGTTGCAATCAGCACAGGATTACAATCAACACAGTGTTGCAATCTGCACAGGATTTCAATCAGCACAGGGTTACAATCAGCTCAAGGTTACATTCAGCACCGGGTTGCAATCAGCTGAAGGTTCCAATCAGGACAGGTTTACATCAGCAAAGGTTACATTCAGCACAAGCTGACAATCAGCACAGCGTCACCATCAGCACAGGTTTACAATTCGCACAGGCTAACATTCAGCACAGGATTACATTCAGCACAGTGTAACAATCAGCAGGGATTTACAATCAACACAAGATTACAATCAGTATAGCGTTACAAGCAGCATAGGAATTCAATCAGCACAGGGTTGCAACCAGCACAGGGTTACAATCAGCACAGCGTTACCATCAGCACAGGTTTACAATTCGCACAGGCTAACATTCAGCACAGGAATACAATCAGCACAGCATTACAAGCAGCACAGGTTTACAATCAGCACAGGGTTACAATAAGCACAGGGTTACTATAAGCACAATGTGACAATCAGCATTGATTTACAATCAACACAAGATTACAATCAGCATAGGGTTACAAACAGCATAGCAATTCAATCAGCACAGGGTTGCAACCAGCACAGGGTTACAATCAGCACAGCGTTACCATCAGCACAGGTTTACAATTCGCACAGGCTAACATTCAGCACAGGATTACAATCAGCACAGTGTTGCAATCAGCACAGGATTTCATTCAGCACAGGGTTGCAATCAGCTCAAAGTTACATTCAGCACAGGGTTACAAACAGCACAGGATTTCAATCAGCACAGGTTTGCAATCAGCACAGCATTGCAATCAGCACAGGGTTATAACCAGCACAGAATTACAATCATCACAGGATTACAATCAGCACAGTGTTACAATATGCACAGCGTTTTACAATCAGCACAGGTTTACCATCATTACAGCAACACATTCAGCACAGAGTTGCAATCAGCACAGGATTTCAATCAGCACAGTGTTACAATCAGCACAGGGATGCAATAAGCAAAGGGTCATTATCAGCACAGGATTTCAATCATCTCAGGTTTACAATCAGCACAGGGTTTCGATCAGCACAGGGATAAAATTAGCACAGGTTTACTTCAGCACAAGATTACAATCAGCACAGTGTTACATTCAGGACAGTGATACAATCAGCACAGCATTAAAATCAGCACAAGATTACAATCAGCATAGCGTTACAAACGGCACAGTGATGCAACCAGCACAGGGTTACAATCAGCACAGCGTTGCCATCAGCACAGGTTTACAATTCGCACAGGCTAACATTCAGCACAGGATTACAATCAGCACAGCATTACAACCAGCACAGGGTTACAATCAGCACAGGGTTACTATCAGCATAGGATTGCAATCACCACAGGATTACAATCAGCACAGTGTTACATTCAGCACAGGGATGCAATCAGCACAGCATTACAATCAGCACAGGTTTACAATCAGCACAGGGTTACAATAAGCACAGGGTTACTATAAGCACAATGTGACAATCAGCACTGATTTACAATCAACACAAGATTACAATCAGCATAGGGTTACAAACAGCATAGCAATTCAATCAGCACAGGGTTGCAACCAGCACAGGGTTACAATCAGCACAGCGTTACCATCAGCACAGGTTTACAATTCGCACAGGCTAACATTCAGCACATGATTACAATCAGCACAGGTTTACCATCATTACAGCAACACATTCAGCACAGGGTTGCAATCAGCACAGCATTGCAACCAGCACAGTTTTACAATCAGCACACGTTTACAATCAGCACAGGATTACAATCAGCACAGAATTACATTCATCACAGGATTACAATCAGCACAGTGTTGCAATCAGCACAGGATTTCATTCAGCACAGGGTTGCAATCAGCTCAAAGTTACATTCAGCACAGGGTTACAAACAGCACAGGATTTCAATCAGCACCGGTTTGCAATCAGCACAGCATTGCAATCAGCACAGGGTTATAACCAGCACAGAATTACAATCATCACAGGATTACAATCAGCACAGTGTTACAATATGCACAGCGTTACAATCAGCACAGGTTTACCATCATTACAGCAACACATTCAGCACAGAGTTGCAATCAGCACAGGATTTCAATCAGCACAGTGTTACAATCAGCACAGGGATGCAATAAGCAAAGGGTCACTATCAGCACAGGATTTCAATCATCTCAGGTTTACAATCAGCACAGGGTTTCGATCAGCACAGGGATAAAATTAGCACAGGTTTACTTCAGCACAGGATTACAATCAGCACAGTGTTACATTCAGGACAGTGATACGATCAGCACAGCATTAAAATCAGCACAAGATTACATTCAGCATAGCGTTACAAACGGCACAGGGATGCAACCAGCACAGGGTTACAATCAGCACAGCGTTGCCATCAGCACAGGTTTATAATTCGCACAGGCTAACATTCAGCACAGGATTACAATCAGCACAGCATTACAACCAGCACAGGGTTACAATCAGGACAGGGTTACTATCAGCATAGGATTGCAATCACCACAGGATTACAATCAGCACAGTGTTACATTCAGCACAGGGATGCAATCAGCACAGCATTACAATCAGCACAGGATTGCAATCAGTACAGTGTTACGATCACCACAGCGTTGCAATCAGCACAGGGATACAATAAGCACAGGGTTACAATCAGCACAGGATTGCAATCAGCACACGGTTGCAATCAGCGCAGGGTTACAGTCAGCACAGGATTTAAATCAGCACTGCACTGCAATCAGAAGAGTTTTGCAATCAGCACAGGATTACAATCAGCACACGTTTACAATCTGCAAAGGGTTGCAATCAGCACAGCATTACAACCAGCACAGTTTTACAATCAGCACAGAATTACAATCATCACAGGATTACAATCAGCACAGTGTTGCAATCAGTACAGGATTTCAATCAGCACAGGGTTACAATCAGCTCATGGTTACATTCAGCACAGGTTTGCAATCAGCTCAAGGTTCCAATCAGGATAGGTTTACATCAGCACAGGTTGCAATCAGCACAGGATTTCAATCAGCACAGGTTTACAATCAGCTCAAGGTACCAATCAGTACAGGGTTACATCAGCACAGGCTAACAATCAGCAGAGGGTTACAATCAGCACAGGAATACAATCAGCACAGGGTTACATGAGCAAAGAGTTACATGCAGTGAAGCTTTACAATCAGCAGAGGATTACAATCAGCACAGCGTTGCAATCAGCACAGCATTTCAATCAGCACAGCGCTGTAATCAGCACAGTGTTGTAATCAGCACAGGATTACAATCAGCACAGCGTTACAATCAGCACAGGTTTACAATCAGCTCAAGGTACCAATCAGTACAGGGTTACATCAGCACAGGCTAACAATCAGCAGAGGGTTACAATCAGCACAGGAATACAATCAGCACAGGGTTACATGAGCAAAGAGTTACATGCAGTGAAGCTTTACAATCAGCAGAGGATTACAATCAGCACAGCGTTGCAATCAGCACAGCATTTCAATCAGCACAGCGCTGTAATCAGCACAGTGTTGTAATCAGCACAGGATTACAATCAGCACAGCGTTACAATCAGCACAGGTTTACAATCAGTGCAAAAATACAATCAGCACAGTGTTACATTCAGCCCAGGGTTACAAACAGCACATTGTAACAATCAGCACAGGGTATCAAACAGCACAGCGCTGCAGTCAGCACATGATTACAATCAGCACAGGATTACAATAAGCACAGGGTTACAATCACCACAGGATTACAATCAGCACAGTGTTACATTCAGCACAGGGATGCAATCAGCACAGCATTACAATCAGCACAGGATTGCAATCAGTACAGTGTTACAATCAGCACAGGGTTACATTCAGCCCAGGGTTACAATCAGCACAGATTTACCATCATGACAGCAACACAATGAGCACAGCGTTACAAGCAGCACAGGGTTACAATCAGTGCAAAAATACAATCAGCACAGGATTACAATCAGCACAGCATTGCAATCAGCACAGTTTGCAATCAGCACAGGATTACAATCAGCACAAGATTACAACCAGCACAGGAATTTAATCAGCACAGGTTTACAATCAGCAAAGCATTACAATTAGCACTGGGTTGCAATCAGCACAGGATTACAATCAACACAGTGTTGCAATCTGCACAGGATTTCAATCAGCACAGGGTTACAATCAACTCAAGGTTACATTCAGCACCGGGTTGCAATCAGCTGAAGGTTCCAATCAGGACAGGTTTACATCAGCAAAGGTTACATTCAGCACAAGCTGACAATCAGCACAGCGTCACCATCAGCACAGGTTTACAATTCGCACAGGCTAACATTCAGCACAGGATTACATTCAGCACAGTGTAACAATCAGCAGGGATTTACAATCAACACAAGATTACAATCAGTATAGCGTTACAAGCAGCATAGGAATTCAATCAGCACAGGGTTGCAACCAGCACAGGGTTACAATCAGCACAGCGTTACCATCAGCACAGGTTTACAATTCGCACAGGCTAACATTCAGCACAGGAATACAATCAGCACAGCATTACAAGCAGCACAGGTTTACAATCAGCACAGGGTTACAATAAGCACAGGGTTACTATAAGCACAATGTGACAATCAGCATTGATTTACAATCAACACAAGATTACAATCAGCATAGGGTTACAAACAGCATAGCAATTCAATCAGCACAGGGTTGCAACCAGCACAGGGTTACAATCAGCACAGCGTTACCATCAGCACAGGTTTACAATTCGCACAGGCTAACATTCAGCACAGGATTACAATCAGCACAGTGTTGCAATCAGCACAGGATTTCATTCAGCGCAGGGTTGCAATCAGCTCAAAGTTACATTCAGCACAGGGTTACAAACAGCACAGGATTTCAATCAGCACAGGTTTGCAATCAGCACAGCATTGCAATCAGCACAGGGTTATAACCAGCACAGAATTACAATCATCACAGGATTACAATCAGCACAGTGTTACAATATGCACAGCGTTACAATCAGCACAGGTTTACCATCATTACAGCAACACATTCAGCACAGAGTTGCAATCAGCACAGGATTTCAATCAGCACAGTGTTACAATCAGCACAGGGATGCAATAAGCAAAGGGTCATTATCAGCACAGGATTTCAATCATCTCAGGTTTACAATCAGCACAGGGTTTCGATCAGCACAGGGATAAAATTAGCACAGGTTTACTTCAGCACAGGATTACAATCAGCACAGTGTTACATTCAGGACAGTGATACAATCAGCACAGCATTAAAATCAGCACAAGATTACAATCAGCATAGCGTTACAAACGGCACAGTGATGCAACCAGCACAGGGTTACAATCAGCACAGCGTTGCCATCAGCACAGGTTTACAATTCGCACAGGCTAACATTCAGCACAGGATTACAATCAGCACAGCATTACAACCAGCACAGGGTTACAATCAGCACAGGGTTACTATCAGCATAGGATTGCAATCACCACAGGATTACAATCAGCACAGTGTTACATTCAGCACAGGGATGCAATCAGCACAGCATTACAATCAGCACAGGTTTACAATCAGCACAGGGTTACAATAAGCACAGGGTTACTATAAGCACAATGTGACAATCAGCACTGATTTACAATCAACACAAGATTACAATCAGCATAGGGTTACAAACAGCATAGCAATTCAATCAGCACAGGGTTGCAACCAGCACAGGGTTACAATCAGCACAGCGTTACCATCAGCACAGGTTTACAATTCGCACAGGCTAACATTCAGCACATGATTACAATCAGCACAGGTTTACCATCATTACAGCAACACATTCAGCACAGGGTTGCAATCAGCACAGCATTGCAACCAGCACAGTTTTACAATCAGCACACGTTTACAATCAGCACAGGATTACAATCAGCACAGAATTACATTCATCACAGGATTACAATCAGCACAGTGTTGCAATCAGCACAGGATTTCATTCAGCACAGGGTTGCAATCAGCTCAAAGTTACATTCAGCACAGGGTTACAAACAGCACAGGATTTCAATCAGCACAGGTTTGCAATCAGCACAGCATTGCAATCAGCACAGGGTTATAACCAGCACAGAATTACAATCATCACAGGATTACAATCAGCACAGTGTTACAATATGCACAGCGTTACAATCAGCACAGGTTTACCATCATTACAGCAACACATTCAGCACAGAGTTGCAATCAGCACAGGATTTCAATCAGCTCAGTGTTACAATCAGCACAGGGATGCAATAAGCAAAGGGTCACTATCAGCACAGGATTTCAATCATCTCAGGTTTACAATCAGCACAGGGTTTCGATCAGCACAGGGATAAAATTAGCACAGGTTTACTTCAGCACAGGATTACAATCAGCACAGTGTTACATTCAGGACAGTGATACAATCAGCACAGCATTAAAATCAGCACAAGATTACAATCAGCATAGCGTTACAAAGGGCACAGGGATGCAACCAGCACAGGGTTACAATCAGCACAGCGTTGCCATCAGCACAGGTTTATAATTCGCACAGGCTAACATTCAGCACAGGATTACAATCAGCACAGCATTACAACCAGCACAGGGTTACAATCAGCACAGGGTTACTATCAGCATAGGATTGCAATCACCACAGGATTACAATCAGCACAGTGTTACATTCAGCACAGGGATGCAATCAGCACAGCATTACAATCAGCACAGGATTGCAATCAGTACAGTGTTACGATCACCACAGCGTTGCAATCAGCACAGGGATACAATAAGCACAGGGTTACAATCAGCACAGGATTGCAATCAGCACACGGTTGCAATCAGCGCAGGGTTACAGTCAGCACAGGATTTAAATCAGCACTGCACTGCAATCAGAAGAGTGTTGCAATCAGCACAGGATTACAATCAGCACACGTTTACAATCAGCAAAGGGTTGCAATCAGCACAGCATTACAACCAGCACAGTTTTACAATCAGCACAGAATTGCAATCATCACAGGATTACAATCAGCACAGTGTTGCAATCAGCACAGGATTTCAATCAGCACAGGGTTACAATCAGCTCATGGTTACATTCAGCACAGGTTTGCAATCAGCTCAAGGTTCCAATCAGGATAGGTTTACATCAGCACAGGTTGCAATCAGCACAGGATTTCAATCAGTACAGGGTTACAATCAGCTCAAGGTTCCAATCAGTACAGGGTTACATCAGCACAGGCTAACAATCAGCAGAGGGTTACAATCAGCACAGGAATACAATCAGCACAGGGTTACATGAGCAAAGAGTTACATGCAGTGAAGCTTTACAATCAGCAGAGGATTACAATCAGCACAGCGTTGCAATCAGCACAGCATTTCAATCAGCACAGCGCTGTAATCAGCACAGTGTTGTAATCAGCACAGGATTACAATCAGCACAGCGTTACAATCAGCACAGGTTTACAATCAGTGCAAAAATACAAACAGCACAGTGTAACAATCAGCACAGGGTATCAAACAGCACAGCGCTGCAGTCAGCACATGATTACAATCAGCACAGGATTACAATAAGCACAGGGTTACAATCACCACAGGATTACAATCAGCACAGTGTTACATTCAGCACAGGGATGCAATCAGCACAGCATTACAATCAGCACAGGATTGCAATCAGTACAGTGTTACAATCAGCACAGGATTACATTCAGCCCAGGGTTACAATCAGCACAGATTTACCATCATGACAGCAACACAATGAGCACAGCGTCACAAGCAGCACAGGGTTACAATCAGTGCAAAAAAACAATCAGCACAGGATTGCAATCAGCACACGTTTACAATCAGCAAAGGGTTGCAATCAGCACAGCATTACAACCAGCACAGTTTTACAATCAGCACAGAATTGCAATCATCACAGGATTACAATCAGCACAGTGTTGCAATCAGCACAGGATTTCAATCAGCACAGGGTTACAATCAGCTCATGGTTACATTCAGCACAGGTTTGCAATCAGCTCAAGGTTCCAATCAGGATAGGTTTACATCAGCACAGGTTGCAATCAGCACAGGATTTCAATCAGCACAGGAATACAATCAGCACAGGGTTACATGAGCAAAGAGTTACATGCAGTGAAGCTTTACAATCAGCAGAGGATTACAATCAGCACAGCGTTGCAATCAGCACAGGATTTCAATCAGCACAGCGCTTTAATCAGCACAGTGTCATAATCAGCAAAGGATTACAATCAGCACAGCGTTACAAGCAGCACAGGTTTACAATCAGCACAGGATTACAATGAGAACAGGATTACAATCAGTACAGTGTAACAATCAGCACAGGATTTCAAACAGCACAGTGCTGCAGTCAGCACAAGATTACAATCAGCATAGGGTGACAATAAGCACAGGGTTACAATCAGCACAGAATTACAATCATCACTGGATTACAATCAGCACAGTGTTGCAATCAGCACAGGATTACAATCAGCACAGAATTACATTCATCACAGGATTACAATCAGCACAGTGTTGCAATCAGCACAGGATTTCATTCAGCACAGGGTTGCAATCAGCTCAAAGTTACATTCAGCACAGGGTTACAAACAGCACAGGATTTCAATCAGCACCGGTTTGCAATCAGCACAGCATTGCAATCAGCACAGCATTGCAATCAGCACAGGATTACAATCAGCACAGTGTTACAATATGCACAGCGTTACAATCAGCACAGGTTTACCATCATTACAGCAACACATTCAGCACAGAGTTGCAATCAGCACAGGATTTCAATCAGCACAGTGTTACAATCAGCACAGGGATGCAATAAGCAAAGGGTCACTATCAGCACAGAATTACAATCATCACAGGATTACAATCAGCACAGTGTTACAATATGCACAGCGTTACAATCAGCACAGGTTTACCATCATTACAGCAACACATTCAGCACAGAGTTGCAATCAGCACAGGATTTCAATCAGCACAGTGTTACAATCAGCACAGGGATGCAATAAGCAAAGGGTCACTATCAGCACAGGATTTCAATCATCTCAGGTTTACAATCAGCACAGGGTTTCGATCAGCACAGCGATAAAATTAGCACAGGTTTACTTCAGCACAGGATTACAATCAGCACAGTGTTACATTCAGGACAGTGATACAATCAGCACAGCATTAAAATCAGCACAAGATTACAATCAGCATAGCGTTACAAACGGCACAGGGATGCAACCAGCACAGGGTTACAATCAGCACAGCGTTGCCATCAGCACAGGTTTATAATTCGCACAGGCTAACATTCAGCACAGGATTACAATCAGCACAGCATTACAACCAGCACAGGGTTACAATCAGCACAGGGTTACTATCAGCATAGGATTGCAATCACCACAGGATTACAATCAGCACAGTGTTACATTCAGCACAGGGATGCAATCAGCACAGCATTACAATCAGCACAGGATTGCAATCAGTACAGTGTTACGATCACCACAGCGTTGCAATCAGCACAGGGATACAATAAGCACAGGGTTACAATCAGCACAGGATTGCAATCAGCACACGGTTGCAATCAGCGCAGGGTTACAGTCAGCACAGGATTTAAATCAGCACTGCACTGCAATCAGAAGAGTTTTGCAATCAGCACAGGATTACAATCAGCACACGTTTACAATCTGCAAAGGGTTGCAATCAGCACAGCATTACAACCAGCACAGTTTTACAATCAGCACAGAATTACAATCATCACAGGATTACAATCAGCACAGTGTTGCAATCAGTACAGGATTTCAATCAGCACAGGGTTACAATCAGCTCATGGTTACATTCAGCACAGGTTTGCAATCAGCTCAAGGTTCCAATCAGGATAGGTTTACATCAGCACAGGTTGCAATCAGCACAGGATTTCAATCAGCACAGGTTTACAATCAGCTCAAGGTACCAATCAGTACAGGGTTACATCAGCACAGGCTAACAATCAGCAGAGGGTTACAATCAGCACAGGAATACAATCAGCACAGGGTTACATGAGCAAAGAGTTACATGCAGTGAAGCTTTACAATCAGCAGAGGATTACAATCAGCACAGCGTTGCAATCAGCACAGCATTTCAATCAGCACAGCGCTGTAATCAGCACAGTGTTGTAATCAGCACAGGATTACAATCAGCACAGCGTTACAATCAGCACAGGTTTACAATCAGTGCAAAAATACAATCAACACAGTGTTACATTCAGCCCAGGGTTACAAACAGCACATTGTAACAATCAGCACAGGGTATCAAACAGCACAGCGCTGCAGTCAGCACATGATTACAATCAGCACAGGATTACAATAAGCACAGGGTTACAATCACCACAGGATTACAATCAGCACAGTGTTACATTCAGCACAGGGATGCAATCAGCACAGCATTACAATCAGCACAGGATTGCAATCAGTACAGTGTTACAATCAGCACAGGGTTACATTCAGCCCAGGGTTACAATCAGCACAGATTTACCATCATGACAGCAACACAATGAGCACAGCGTTACAAGCAGCACAGGGTTACAATCAGTGCAAAAATACAATCAGCACAGGATTACAATCAGCACAGCATTGCAATCAGCACAGTTTGCAATCAGCACAGGATTACAATCAGCACAAGATTACAACCAGCACAGGAATTTAATCAGCACAGGTTTACAATCAGCAAAGCATTACAATTAGCACTGGGTTGCAATCAGCACAGGATTACAATCAACACAGTGTTGCAATCTGCACAGGATTTCAATCAGCACAGGGTTACAATCAGCTCAAGGTTACATTCAGCACCGGGTTGCAATCAGCTGAAGGTTCCAATCAGGACAGGTTTACATCAGCAAAGGTTACATTCAGCACAAGCTGACAATCAGCACAGCGTCACCATCAGCACAGGTTTACAATTCGCACAGGCTAACATTCAGCACAGGATTACATTCAGCACAGTGTAACAATCAGCAGGGATTTACAATCAACACAAGATTACAATCAGTATAGCGTTACAAGCAGCATAGGAATTCAATCAGCACAGGGTTGCAACCAGCACAGGGTTACAATCAGCACAGCGTTACCATCAGCACAGGTTTACAATTCGCACAGGCTAACATTCAGCACAGGAATACAATCAGCACAGCATTACAAGCAGCACAGGTTTACAATCAGCACAGGGTTACAATAAGCACAGGGTTACTATAAGCACAATGTGACAATCAGCATTGATTTACAATCAACACAAGATTACAATCAGCATAGGGTTACAAACAGCATAGCAATTCAATCAGCACAGGGTTGCAACCAGCACAGGGTTACAATCAGCACAGCGTTACCATCAGCACAGGTTTACAATCAGCACAGAATTACATTCATCACAGGATTACAATCAGCACAGTGTTGCAATCAGCACAGGATTTCATTCAGCACAGGGTTGCAATCAGCTCAAAGTTACATTCAGCACAGGGTTACAAACAGCACAGGATTTCAATCAGCACAGGTTTGCAATCAGCACAGCATTGCAATCAGCACAGGGTTATAACCAGCACAGGGTTATAACCAGCACAGAATTACAATCATCACAGGATTACAATCAGCACAGTGTTACAATATGCACAGCGTTACAATCAGCACAGGTTTACCATCATTACAGCAACACATTCAGCACAGAGTTGCAATCAGCACAGGATTTCAATCAGCACAGTGTTACAATCAGCACAGGGATGCAATAAGCAAAGGGTCATTATCAGCACAGGATTTCAATCATCTCAGGTTTACAATCAGCACAGGGTTTCGATCAGCACAGGGATAAAATTAGCACAGGTTTACTTCAGCACAGGATTACAATCAGCACAGTGTTACATTCAGGACAGTGATACAATCAGCACAGCATTAAAATCAGCACAAGATTACAATCAGCATAGCGTTACAAACGGCACAGGGATGCAACCAGCACAGGGTTACAATCAGCACAGCGTTGCCATCAGCACAGGTTTACAATTCGCACAGGCTAACATTCAGCACAGGATTACAATCAGCACAGCATTACAACCAGCACAGGGTTACAATCAGCACAGGGTTACTATCAGCATAGGATTGCAATCACCACAGGATTACAATCAGCACAGTGTTACATTCAGCACAGGGATGCAATCAGCACAGCATTACAATCAGCACAGGATTGCAATCAGTACAGTGTTACAATCAGCACAGGGTTACATTCAGCCCAGGGTTACAATCAGCACAGATTTACCATCATGACAGCAACACAATGAGCACAGCGTTACAAGCAGCACAGGGTTACAATCAGTGCAAAAATACAATCAGCACAGGATTACAATCAGCACAGCATTGCAATCAGCACAGTTTGCAATCAGCACAGGATTACAATCAGCACAAGATTACAACCAGCACAGGAATTTAATCAGCACAGGTTTACAATCAGCAAAGCATTACAATTAGCACTGGGTTGCAATCAGCACAGGATTACAATCAACACAGTGTTGCAATCTGCACAGGATTTCAATCAGCACAGGGTTACAATCAGCTCAAGGTTACATTCAGCACCGGGTTGCAATCAGCTGAAGGTTCCAATCAGGACAGGTTTACATCAGCAAAGGTTACATTCAGCACAAGCTGACAATCAGCACAGCGTCACCATCAGCACAGGTTTACAATTCGCACAGGCTAACATTCAGCACAGGATTACATTCAGCACAGTGTAACAATCAGCAGGGATTTACAATCAACACAAGATTACAATCAGTATAGCGTTACAAGCAGCATAGGAATTCAATCAGCACAGGGTTGCAACCAGCACAGGGTTACAATCAGCACAGCGTTACCATCAGCACAGGTTTACAATTCGCACAGGCTAACATTCAGCACAGGAATACAATCAGCACAGCATTACAAGCAGCACAGGTTTACAATCAGCACAGGGTTACAATAAGCACAGGGTTACTATAAGCACAATGTGACAATCAGCATTGATTTACAATCAACACAAGATTACAATCAGCATAGGGTTACAAACAGCATAGCAATTCAATCAGCACAGGGTTGCAACCAGCACAGGGTTACAATCAGCACAGCGTTACCATCAGCACAGGTTTACAATTCGCACAGGCTAACATTCAGCACAGGATTACAATCAGCACAGTGTTGCAATCAGCACAGGATTTCATTCAGCGCAGGGTTGCAATCAGCTCAAAGTTACATTCAGCACAGGGTTACAAACAGCACAGGATTTCAATCAGCACAGGTTTGCAATCAGCACAGCATTGCAATCAGCACAGGGTTATAACCAGCACAGAATTACAATCATCACAGGATTACAATCAGCACAGTGTTACAATATGCACAGCGTTACAATCAGCACAGGTTTACCATCATTACAGCAACACATTCAGCACAGAGTTGCAATCAGCACAGGATTTCAATCAGCACAGTGTTACAATCAGCACAGGGATGCAATAAGCAAAGGGTCATTATCAGCACAGGATTTCAATCATCTCAGGTTTACAATCAGCACAGGGTTTCGATCAGCACAGGGATAAAATTAGCACAGGTTTACTTCAGCACAGGATTACAATCAGCACAGTGTTACATTCAGGACAGTGATACAATCAGCACAGCATTAAAATCAGCACAAGATTACAATCAGCATAGCGTTACAAACGGCACAGTGATGCAACCAGCACAGGGTTACAATCAGCACAGCGTTGCCATCAGCACAGGTTTACAATTCGCACAGGCTAACATTCAGCACAGGATTACAATCAGCACAGCATTACAACCAGCACAGGGTTACAATCAGCACAGGGTTACTATCAGCATAGGATTGCAATCACCACAGGATTACAATCAGCACAGTGTTACATTCAGCACAGGGATGCAATCAGCACAGCATTACAATCAGCACAGGTTTACAATCAGCACAGGGTTACAATAAGCACAGGGTTACTATAAGCACAATGTGACAATCAGCACTGATTTACAATCAACACAAGATTACAATCAGCATAGGGTTACAAACAGCATAGCAATTCAATCAGCACAGGGTTGCAACCAGCACAGGGTTACAATCAGCACAGCGTTACCATCAGCACAGGTTTACAATTCGCACAGGCTAACATTCAGCACATGATTACAATCAGCACAGGTTTACCATCATTACAGCAACACATTCAGCACAGGGTTGCAATCAGCACAGCATTGCAACCAGCACAGTTTTACAATCAGCACACGTTTACAATCAGCACAGGATTACAATCAGCACAGAATTACATTCATCACAGGATTACAATCAGCACAGTGTTGCAATCAGCACAGGATTTCATTCAGCACAGGGTTGCAATCAGCTCAAAGTTACATTCAGCACAGGGTTACAAACAGCACAGGATTTCAATCAGCACAGGTTTGCAATCAGCACAGCATTGCAATCAGCACAGGGTTATAACCAGCACAGAATTACAATCATCACAGGATTACAATCAGCACAGTGTTACAATATGCACAGCGTTACAATCAGCACAGGTTTACCATCATTACAGCAACACATTCAGCACAGAGTTGCAATCAGCACAGGATTTCAATCAGCTCAGTGTTACAATCAGCACAGGGATGCAATAAGCAAAGGGTCACTATCAGCACAGGATTTCAATCATCTCAGGTTTACAATCAGCACAGGGTTTCGATCAGCACAGGGATAAAATTAGCACAGGTTTACTTCAGCACAGGATTACAATCAGCACAGTGTTACATTCAGGACAGTGATACAATCAGCACAGCATTAAAATCAGCACAAGATTACAATCAGCATAGCGTTACAAAGGGCACAGGGATGCAACCAGCACAGGGTTACAATCAGCACAGCGTTGCCATCAGCACAGGTTTATAATTCGCACAGGCTAACATTCAGCACAGGATTACAATCAGCACAGCATTACAACCAGCACAGGGTTACAATCAGCACAGGGTTACTATCAGCATAGGATTGCAATCACCACAGGATTACAATCAGCACAGTGTTACATTCAGCACAGGGATGCAATCAGCACAGCATTACAATCAGCACAGGATTGCAATCAGTACAGTGTTACGATCACCACAGCGTTGCAATCAGCACAGGGATACAATAAGCACAGGGTTACAATCAGCACAGGATTGCAATCAGCACACGGTTGCAATCAGCGCAGGGTTACAGTCAGCACAGGATTTAAATCAGCACTGCACTGCAATCAGAAGAGTGTTGCAATCAGCACAGGATTACAATCAGCACACGTTTACAATCAGCAAAGGGTTGCAATCAGCACAGCATTACAACCAGCACAGTTTTACAATCAGCACAGAATTGCAATCATCACAGGATTACAATCAGCACAGTGTTGCAATCAGCACAGGATTTCAATCAGCACAGGGTTACAATCAGCTCATGGTTACATTCAGCACAGGTTTGCAATCAGCTCAAGGTTCCAATCAGGATAGGTTTACATCAGCACAGGTTGCAATCAGCACAGGATTTCAATCAGTACAGGGTTACAATCAGCTCAAGGTTCCAATCAGTACAGGGTTACATCAGCACAGGCTAACAATCAGCAGAGGGTTACAATCAGCACAGGAATACAATCAGCACAGGGTTACATGAGCAAAGAGTTACATGCAGTGAAGCTTTACAATCAGCAGAGGATTACAATCAGCACAGCGTTGCAATCAGCACAGCATTTCAATCAGCACAGCGCTGTAATCAGCACAGTGTTGTAATCAGCACAGGATTACAATCAGCACAGCGTTACAATCAGCACAGGTTTACAATCAGTGCAAAAATACAAACAGCACAGTGTAACAATCAGCACAGGGTATCAAACAGCACAGCGCTGCAGTCAGCACATGATTACAATCAGCACAGGATTACAATAAGCACAGGGTTACAATCACCACAGGATTACAATCAGCACAGTGTTACATTCAGCACAGGGATGCAATCAGCACAGCATTACAATCAGCACAGGATTGCAATCAGTACAGTGTTACAATCAGCACAGGATTACATTCAGCCCAGGGTTACAATCAGCACAGATTTACCATCATGACAGCAACACAATGAGCACAGCGTCACAAGCAGCACAGGGTTACAATCAGTGCAAAAAAACAATCAGCACAGGATTGCAATCAGCACACGTTTACAATCAGCAAAGGGTTGCAATCAGCACAGCATTACAACCAGCACAGTTTTACAATCAGCACAGAATTGCAATCATCACAGGATTACAATCAGCACAGTGTTGCAATCAGCACAGGATTTCAATCAGCACAGGGTTACAATCAGCTCATGGTTACATTCAGCACAGGTTTGCAATCAGCTCAAGGTTCCAATCAGGATAGGTTTACATCAGCACAGGTTGCAATCAGCACAGGATTTCAATCAGCACAGGAATACAATCAGCACAGGGTTACATGAGCAAAGAGTTACATGCAGTGAAGCTTTACAATCAGCAGAGGATTACAATCAGCACAGCGTTGCAATCAGCACAGGATTTCAATCAGCACAGCGCTTTAATCAGCACAGTGTCATAATCAGCAAAGGATTACAATCAGCACAGCGTTACAAGCAGCACAGGTTTACAATCAGCACAGGATTACAATGAGAACAGGATTACAATCAGTACAGTGTAACAATCAGCACAGGATTTCAAACAGCACAGTGCTGCAGTCAGCACAAGATTACAATCAGCATAGGGTGACAATAAGCACAGGGTTACAATCAGCACAGAATTACAATCATCACTGGATTACAATCAGCACAGTGTTGCAATCAGCACAGGATTACAATCAGCACAGAATTACATTCATCACAGGATTACAATCAGCACAGTGTTGCAATCAGCACAGGATTTCATTCAGCACAGGGTTGCAATCAGCTCAAAGTTACATTCAGCACAGGGTTACAAACAGCACAGGATTTCAATCAGCACCGGTTTGCAATCAGCACAGCATTGCAATCAGCACAGGGTTATAACCAGCACAGAATTACAATCATCACAGGATTACAATCAGCACAGTGTTACAATATGCACAGCGTTACAATCAGCACAGGTTTACCATCATTACAGCAACACATTCAGCACAGAGTTGCAATCAGCACAGGATTTCAATCAGCACAGTGTTACAATCAGCACAGGGATGCAATAAGCAAAGGGTCACTATCAGCACAGGATTTCAATCATCTCAGGTTTACAATCAGCACAGGGTTTCGATCAGCACAGCGATAAAATTAGCACAGGTTTACTTCAGCACAGGATTACAATCAGCACAGTGTTACATTCAGGACAGTGATACAATCAGCACAGCATTAAAATCAGCACAAGATTACAATCAGCATAGCGTTACAAACGGCACAGGGATGCAACCAGCACAGGGTTACAATCAGCACAGCGTTGCCATCAGCACAGGTTTATAATTCGCACAGGCTAACATTCAGCACAGGATTACAATCAGCACAGCATTACAACCAGCACAGGGTTACAATCAGCACAGGGTTACTATCAGCATAGGATTGCAATCACCACAGGATTACAATCAGCACAGTGTTACATTCAGCACAGGGATGCAATCAGCACAGCATTACAATCAGCACAGGATTGCAATCAGTACAGTGTTACGATCACCACAGCGTTGCAATCAGCACAGGGATACAATAAGCACAGGGTTACAATCAGCACAGGATTGCAATCAGCACACGGTTGCAATCAGCGCAGGGTTACAGTCAGCACAGGATTTAAATCAGCACTGCACTGCAATCAGAAGAGTTTTGCAATCAGCACAGGATTACAATCAGCACACGTTTACAATCTGCAAAGGGTTGCAATCAGCACAGCATTACAACCAGCACAGTTTTACAATCAGCACAGAATTACAATCATCACAGGATTACAATCAGCACAGTGTTGCAATCAGTACAGGATTTCAATCAGCACAGGGTTACAATCAGCTCATGGTTACATTCAGCACAGGTTTGCAATCAGCTCAAGGTTCCAATCAGGATAGGTTTACATCAGCACAGGTTGCAATCAGCACAGGATTTCAATCAGCACAGGTTTACAATCAGCTCAAGGTACCAATCAGTACAGGGTTACATCAGCACAGGCTAACAATCAGCAGAGGGTTACAATCAGCACAGGAATACAATCAGCACAGGGTTACATGAGCAAAGAGTTACATGCAGTGAAGCTTTACAATCAGCAGAGGATTACAATCAGCACAGCGTTGCAATCAGCACAGCATTTCAATCAGCACAGCGCTGTAATCAGCACAGTGTTGTAATCAGCACAGGATTACAATCAGCACAGCGTTACAATCAGCACAGGTTTACAATCAGTGCAAAAATACAATCAACACAGTGTTACATTCAGCCCAGGGTTACAAACAGCACATTGTAACAATCAGCACAGGGTATCAAACAGCACAGCGCTGCAGTCAGCACATGATTACAATCAGCACAGGATTACAATAAGCACAGGGTTACAATCACCACAGGATTACAATCAGCACAGTGTTACATTCAGCACAGGGATGCAATCAGCACAGCATTACAATCAGCACAGGATTGCAATCAGTACAGTGTTACAATCAGCACAGGGTTACATTCAGCCCAGGGTTACAATCAGCACAGATTTACCATCATGACAGCAACACAATGAGCACAGCGTTACAAGCAGCACAGGGTTACAATCAGTGCAAAAATACAATCAGCACAGGATTACAATCAGCACAGCATTGCAATCAGCACAGTTTGCAATCAGCACAGGATTACAATCAGCACAAGATTACAACCAGCACAGGAATTTAATCAGCACAGGTTTACAATCAGCAAAGCATTACAATTAGCACTGGGTTGCAATCAGCACAGGATTACAATCAACACAGTGTTGCAATCTGCACAGGATTTCAATCAGCACAGGGTTACAATCAGCTCAAGGTTACATTCAGCACCGGGTTGCAATCAGCTGAAGGTTCCAATCAGGACAGGTTTACATCAGCAAAGGTTACATTCAGCACAAGCTGACAATCAGCACAGCGTCACCATCAGCACAGGTTTACAATTCGCACAGGCTAACATTCAGCACAGGATTACATTCAGCACAGTGTAACAATCAGCAGGGATTTACAATCAACACAAGATTACAATCAGTATAGCGTTACAAGCAGCATAGGAATTCAATCAGCACAGGGTTGCAACCAGCACAGGGTTACAATCAGCACA
The DNA here is from genome assembly GCF_044704955.1 of Pristiophorus japonicus. Taxonomy (NCBI): domain Eukaryota; kingdom Metazoa; phylum Chordata; class Chondrichthyes; family Pristiophoridae; genus Pristiophorus; species Pristiophorus japonicus. The sequence goes on along the minus strand of NW_027254405.1, from coordinate 179,474 downwards.
GCGTTACCATCAGCACAGGTTTACAATTCGCACAGGCTAACATTCAGCACAGGAATACAATCAGCACAGCATTACAAGCAGCACAGGTTTACAATCAGCACAGGGTTACAATAAGCACAGGGTTACTATAAGCACAATGTGACAATCAGCATTGATTTACAATCAACACAAGATTACAATCAGCATAGGGTTACAAACAGCATAGCAATTCAATCAGCACAGGGTTGCAACCAGCACAGGGTTACAATCAGCACAGCGTTACCATCAGCACAGGTTTACAATCAGCACAGAATTACATTCATCACAGGATTACAATCAGCACAGTGTTGCAATCAGCACAGGATTTCATTCAGCACAGGGTTGCAATCAGCTCAAAGTTACATTCAGCACAGGGTTACAAACAGCACAGGATTTCAATCAGCACAGGTTTGCAATCAGCACAGCATTGCAATCAGCACAGGGTTATAACCAGCACAGGGTTATAACCAGCACAGAATTACAATCATCACAGGATTACAATCAGCACAGTGTTACAATATGCACAGCGTTACAATCAGCACAGGTTTACCATCATTACAGCAACACATTCAGCACAGAGTTGCAATCAGCACAGGATTTCAATCAGCACAGTGTTACAATCAGCACAGGGATGCAATAAGCAAAGGGTCATTATCAGCACAGGATTTCAATCATCTCAGGTTTACAATCAGCACAGGGTTTCGATCAGCACAGGGATAAAAATTAGCACAGGTTTACTTCAGCACAGGATTACAATCAGCACAGTGTTACATTCAGGACAGTGATACAATCAGCACAGCATTAAAATCAGCACAAGATTACAATCAGCATAGCGTTACAAACGGCACAGGGATGCAACCAGCACAGGGTTACAATCAGCACAGCGTTGCCATCAGCACAGGTTTACAATTCGCACAGGCTAACATTCAGCACAGGATTACAATCAGCACAGCATTACAACCAGCACAGGGTTACAATCAGCACAGGGTTACTATCAGCATAGGATTGCAATCACCACAGGATTACAATCAGCACAGTGTTACATTCAGCACAGGGATGCAATCAGCACAGCATTACAATCAGCACAGGTTTACAATCAGCACAGGGTTACAATAAGCACAGGGTTACTATAAGCACAATGTGACAATCAGCACTGATTTACAATCAACACAAGATTACAATCAGCATAGGGTTACAAACAGCATAGCAATTCAATCAGCACAGGGTTGCAACCAGCACAGGGTTACAATCAGCACAGCGTTACCATCAGCACAGGTTTACAATTCGCACAGGCTAACATTCAGCACATGATTACAATCAGCACAGGTTTACCATCATTACAGCAACACATTCAGCACAGGGTTGCAATCAGCACAGCATTGCAACCAGCACAGTTTTACAATCAGCACACGTTTACAGTCAGCACAGGATTACAATCAGCACAGAATTACATTCATCACAGGATTACAATCAGCACAGTGTTGCAATCAGCACAGGATTTCATTCAGCACAGGGTTGCAATCAGCTCAAAGTTACATTCAGCACAGGGTTACAAACAGCACAGGATTTCAATCAGCACAGGTTTGCAATCAGCACAGCATTGCAATCAGCACAGGGTTATAACCAGCACAGAATTACAATCATCACAGGATTACAATCAGCACAGTGTTACAATATGCACAGCGTTACAATCAGCACAGGTTTACCATCATTACAGCAACACATTCAGCACAGAGTTGCAATCAGCACAGGATTTCAATCAGCACAGTGTTACAATCAGCACAGGGATGCAATAAGCAAAGGGTCACTATCAGCACAGGATTTCAATCATCTCAGGTTTACAATCAGCACAGGGTTTCGATCAGCACAGGGATAAAATTAGCACAGGTTTACTTCAGCACAGGATTACAATCAGCACAGTGTTACATTCAGGACAGTGATACAATCAGCACAGCATCAAAATCAGCACAAGATTACAATCAGCATAGCGTTACAAAGGGCACAGGGATGCAACCAGCACAGGGTTACAATCAGCACAGCGTTGCCATCAGCACAGGTTTATAATTCGCACAGGCTAACATTCAGCACAGGATTACAATCAGCACAGCATTACAACCAGCACAGGGTTACAATCAGCACAGGGTTACTATCAGCATAGGATTGCAATCACCACAGGATTACAATCAGCACAGTATTACATTCAGCACAGGGATGCAATCAGCACAGCATTACAATCAGCACAGGATTGCAATCAGTACAGTGTTACGATCACCACAGCGTTGCAATCAGCACAGGGATACAATAAGCACAGGGTTACAATCAGCACAGGATTGCAATCAGCACACGGTTGCAATCAGCGCAGGGTTACAGTCAGCACAGGATTTAAATCAGCACTGCACTGCAATCAGAAGAGTGTTGCAATCAGCACAGGATTACAATCAGCACACGTTTACAATCAGCAAAGGGTTGCAATCAGCACAGCATTACAACCAGCACAGTTTTACAATCAGCACAGAATTGCAATCATCACAGGATTACAATCAGCACAGTGTTGCAATCAGCACAGGATTTCAATCAGCACAGGGTTACAATCAGCTCATGGTTACATTCAGCACAGGTTTGCAATCAGCTCAAGGTTCCAATCAGGATAGGTTTACATCAGCACAGGTTGCAATCAGCACAGGATTTCAATCAGTACAGGGTTACAATCAGCTCAAGGTTCCAATCAGTACAGGGTTACATCAGCACAGGCTAACAATCAGCAGAGGGTTACAATCAGCACAGGAATACAATCAGCACAGGGTTACATGAGCAAAGAGTTACATGCAGTGAAGCTTTACAATCAGCAGAGGATTACAATCAGCACAGCGTTGCAATCAGCACAGGATTTCAATCAGCACAGCGCTTTAATCAGCACAGTGTCATAATCAGCAAAGGATTACAATCAGCACAGCGTTACAATCAGCACAGGTTTACAATCAGCACAGTATTACAATGAGAACAGGATTACAATCAGCACAGTGTTGCAATCAGCACAGGATTGCAATCAGCACAGGGTTACAACCAGCACAGAATTACAATCATCACAGGATTACAATCAGCTCAGTGTTACAATATGCACAGCGTTACAATCAGCACAGGTTTACCATCATTACAGCAACACATTCAGCACAGGGTTGCAATCAGCACAGCATTGAAACCAGCACAGTTTTACAATCAGCACAGAATTACAATCATCACAGGATTACAATCAGCACAGTGTTGCAATCTACACAGGATTTCAATCAGCACAGGGTTACAATCAGCTCAAGGTTACATTCAGCACAGGTTTGCAATCAGCTCAAGGTTCCAATCAGGACAGGTTTACATCAGCACAGGTTACATTCAACACAAGCTAACAATCAGCACAGCCTCACCATCAGCACAGGTTTACAATTCGCACAGGCTAACATTCAGCACAGGATTACATTCAGCACAGTGTAACAATCAGCAGGGATTTACAATCAACACAAGATTACAATCAGTATAGCGTTACAAGCAGCATAGGAATTCAATCAGCACAGGGTTGCAACCAGCACAGGGTTACAATCAGCACAGCGTTACCATCAGCACAGGTTTACAATTCGCACAGGCTAACATTCAGCACAGGAATACAATCAGCACAGCATGACAAGGAGCACTGGTTTACAATCAGCACAGAGTTACAATAAGCACAGGGTTACTATAAGCACAATGTGACAATCAGCATTGATTTACAATCAACACAAGATTACAATCAGCATAGGGTTACAAACAGCATAGCAATTCAATCAGCACAGGGTTGCAACCAGCACAGGGTTACAATCAGCACAGCGTTACCATCAGCGCAGGTTTACAATTCGCACAGGCTAACATTCAGCACAGGATTACAATCAGCACAGTGTTGCAATCAGCACAGGATTTCATTCAGCACAGGGTTGCAATCAGCTCAAAGTTACATTCAGCACAGGGTTACAAACAGCACAGGATTTCAATCAGCACAGGTTTGCAATCAGCACAGCATTGCAATCAGCACAGGGTTATAACCAGCACAGAATTACAATCATCACAGGATTACAATCAGCACAGTGTTACAATATGCACAGCGTTACAATCAGCACAGGTTTACCATCATTACAGCAACACATTCAGCACAGAGTTGCAATCAGCACAGTATTTCAATCAGCACAGTGTTACAATCAGCACAGGGATGCAATAAGAAAAGGGTCATTATCAGCACAGGATTTCAATCATCTCAGGTTTATAATCAGCACAGGGTTTCGATCAGCACAGGGATAAAATTAGCACAGGTTTACTTCAGCACAGGATTACAATCAGCACAGTGTTACATTCAGGACAGTGATACAATCAGCACAGCATTAAAATCAGCACAAGATTACAATCAGCATAGCGTTACAAACGGCACAGGGATGCAACCAGCACAGGGTTACAATCAGCACAGCGTTGCCATCAGCACAGGTTTATAATTCGCACAGGCTAACATTCAGCACAGGATTACAATCAGCACAGCATTACAACCAGCACAGGGTTACAATCAGCACAGGGTTACTATCAGCATAGGATTGCAATCACCACAGGATTACAATCAGCACAGTGTTACATTCAGCACAGGGATGCAATCAGCACAGCATTACAATCAGCACAGGATTGCAATCAGTACAGTGTTGCAATCAGCACAGGATTTCAATCAGCACAGGGTTACAATCAGCTCATGGTTACATTCAGCACAGGTTTGCAATCAGCTCAAGGTTCCAATCAGGATAGGTTTACATCAGCACAGGTTGCAATCAGCACAGGATTTCAATCAGTACAGGGTTACAATCAGCTCAAGGTTCCAATCAGTACAGGGTTACATCAGCACAGGCTAACAATCAGCAGAGGGTTACAATCAGCACAGGAATACAATCAGCACAGGGTTACATGAGCAAAGAGTTACATGCAGTGAAGCTTTACAATCAGCAGAGGATTACAATCAGCACAGCGTTGCAATCAGCACAGGATTTCAATCAGCACAGCGCTTTAATCAGCACAGTGTCATAATCAGCAAAGGATTACAATCAGCACAGCGTTACAATCAGCACAGGTTTACAATCAGCACAGTATTACAATGAGAACAGGATTACAATCAGCACAGTGTTGCAATCAGCACAGGATTGCAATCAGCACAGGGTTACAACCAGCACAGAATTACAATCATCACAGGATTACAATCAGCTCAGTGTTACAATATGCACAGCGTTACAATCAGCACAGGTTTACCATCATTACAGCAACACATTCAGCACAGGGTTGCAATCAGCACAGCATTGAAACCAGCACAGTTTTACAATCAGCACAGAATTACAATCATCACAGGATTACAATCAGCACAGTGTTGCAATCTACACAGGATTTCAATCAGCACAGGGTTACAATCAGCTCAAGGTTACATTCAGCACAGGTTTGCAATCAGCTCAAGGTTCCAATCAGGACAGGTTTACATCAGCACAGGTTACATTCAACACAAGCTAACAATCAGCACAGCCTCACCATCAGCACAGGTTTACAATTCGCACAGGCTAACATTCAGCACAGGATTACATTCAGCACAGTGTAACAATCAGCAGGGATTTACAATCAACACAAGATTACAATCAGTATAGCGTTACAAGCAGCATAGGAATTCAATCAGCACAGGGTTGCAACCAGCACAGGGTTACAATCAGCACAGCGTTACCATCAGCACAGGTTTACAATTCGCACAGGCTAACATTCAGCACAGGAATACAATCAGCACAGCATGACAAGCAGCACTGGTTTACAATCAGCACAGAGTTACAATAAGCACAGGGTTACTATAAGCACAATGTGACAATCAGCATTGATTTACAATCAACACAAGATTACAATCAGCATAGGGTTACAAACAGCATAGCAATTCAATCAGCACAGGGTTGCAACCAGCACAGGGTTACAATCAGCACAGCGTTACCATCAGCGCAGGTTTACAATTCGCACAGGCTAACATTCAGCACAGGATTACAATCAGCACAGTGTTGCAATCAGCACAGGATTTCATTCAGCACAGGGTTGCAATCAGCTCAAAGTTACATTCAGCACAGGGTTACAAACAGCACAGGATTTCAATCAGCACAGGTTTGCAATCAGCACAGCATTGCAATCAGCACAGGGTTATAACCAGCACAGAATTACAATCATCACAGGATTACAATCAGCACAGTGTTACAATATGCACAGCGTTACAATCAGCACAGGTTTACCATCATTACAGCAACACATTCAGCACAGAGTTGCAATCAGCACAGTATTTCAATCAGCACAGTGTTACAATCAGCACAGGGATGCAATAAGAAAAGGGTCATTATCAGCACAGGATTTCAATCATCTCAGGTTTATAATCAGCACAGGGTTTCGATCAGCACAGGGATAAAATTAGCACAGGTTTACTTCAGCACAGGATTACAATCAGCACAGTGTTACATTCAGGACAGTGATACAATCAGCACAGCATTAAAATCAGCACAAGATTACAATCAGCATAGCGTTACAAACGGCACAGGGATGCAACCAGCACAGGGTTACAATCAGCACAGCGTTGCCATCAGCACAGGTTTATAATTCGCACAGGCTAACATTCAGCACAGGATTACAATCAGCACAGCATTACAACCAGCACAGGGTTACAATCAGCACAGGGTTACTATCAGCATAGGATTGCAATCACCACAGGATTACAATCAGCACAGTGTTACATTCAGCACAGGGATGCAATCAGCACAGCATTACAATCAGCACAGGATTGCAATCAGTACAGTGTTGCAATCAGCACAGGATTTCAATCAGCACAGGGTTACAATCAGCTCATGGTTACATTCAGCACAGGTTTGCAATCAGCTCAAGGTTCCAATCAGGATAGGTTTACATCAGCACAGGTTGCAATCAGCACAGGATTTCAATCAGCACAGTAATACAATCAGCACAGGGTTACATGAGCAAAGAGTTACATGCAGTGAAGCTTTACAATCAGCAGAGGATTACAATCAGCACAGCGTTGCAATCAGCACAGGATTTCAATCAGCACAGCGCTTTAATCAGCACAGTGTCATAATCAGCAAAGGATTACAATCAGCACAGCGTTACAATCAGCACAGGTTTACAATCAGCACAGGATTACAATGAGAACAGGATTACAATCAGTACAGTGTAACAATCAGCACAGGATTTCAAACAGCACAGTGCTGCAGTCAGCACAAGATTACATTCAGCATAGGGTGACAATAAGCACAGGGTTACAATCAGCACAGAATTACAATCATCACTGGATTACAATCAGCACAGTGTTGCAATCAGCACAGGATTGCAATCAGCACAGGGTTACAACCAGCACAGAATTACAATCATCACAGGATTACAATCAGCACAGTGTTACAATATGCACAGCGTTACAATCAGCACAGGTTTACCATCATTACAGCAACACATTCAGCACAGGGTTGCAATCAGCACAGCATTGAAACCAGCACAGTTTTACAATCAGCACAGAATTACAATCATCACAGGATTACAATTAGCACAGTGTTGCAATCTGCACAGGATTTCAATCAGCACAGGGTTACAATCAGCTCAAGGTTACATTCAGCACAGGTTTGCAATCAGCTCAAGGTTCCAATCAGGACAGGTTTACATCAGCACAGGTTACATTCAACACAAGCTAACAATCAGCACAGCCTCACCATCAGCACAGGTTTACAATTCGCACAGGCTAACATTCAGCACAGGATTACATTCAGCACAGTGTAACAATCAGCAGGGATTTACAATCAACACAAGATTACAATCAGTATAGCGTTACAAGCAGCATAGGAATTCAATCAGCACAGGGTTGCAACCAGCACAGGGTTACAATCAGCACAGCGTTACCATCAGCACAGGTTTACAATTCGCACAGGCTAACATTCAGCACAGGAATACAATCAGCACAGCATTACAAGCAGCACAGGTTTACAATCAGCACAGGGTTACAATAAGCACAGGGTTACTATAAGCACAATGTGACAATCAGCATTGATTTACAATCAACACAAGATTACAATCAGCATAGGGTTACAAACAGCATAGCAATTCAATCAGCACAGGGTTGCAACCAGCACAGGGTTACAATCAGCACAGCGTTACCATCAGCACAGGTTTACAATCAGCACAGAATTACATTCATCACAGGATTACAATCAGCACAGTGTTGCAATCAGCACAGGATTTCATTCAGCACAGGGTTGCAATCAGCTCAAAGTTACATTCAGCACAGGGTTACAAACAGCACAGGATTTCAATCAGCACAGGTTTGCAATCAGCACAGCATTGCAATCAGCACAGGGTTATAACCAGCACAGAATTACAATCATCACAGGATTACAATCAGCACAGTGTTACAATATGCACAGCGTTACAATCAGCAGAGGTTTACCATCATTACAGCAACACATTCAGCACAGAGTTGCAATCAGCACAGGATTTCAATCAGCACAGTGTTACAATCAGCACAGGGATGCAATAAGCAAAGGGTCATTATCAGCACAGGATTTCAATCATCTCAGGTTTACAATCAGCACAGGGTTTCGATCAGCACAGGGATAAAATTAGCACAGGTTTACTTCAGCACAGGATTACAATCAGCACAGTGTTACATTCAGGACAGTGATACAATCAGCACAGCATTAAAATCAGCACAAGATTACAATCAGCATAGCGTTACAAACGGCACAGGGATGCAACCAGCACAGGGTTACAATCAGCACAGCGTTGCCATCAGCACAGGTTTACAATTCGCACAGGCTAAGATTCAGCACAGGATTACAATCAGCACAGCATTACAACCAGCACAGGGTTACAATCAGCACAGGGTTACTATCAGCACAATGTGACAAACAGCACTGATTTACAATCAACACAAGATTACAATCAGCATAGGGTTACAAACAGCATAGCAATTCAATCAGCACAGGGTTGCAACCAGCACAGGGTTACAATCAGCACAGTGTTACCATCAGCACAGGTTTACAATTCGCACAGGCTAACATTCAGCACAGGATTACAATCAGCACAGGTTTACCATCATTACAGCAACACATTCAGCACAGGATTGCAATCAGCACAGCATTGCAACCAGCACAGTTTTACAATCAGCACACGTTTACAATCAGCACAGGATTACAATCAGCAAAGAATTACATTCATCACAGGATTACAATCAGCACAGTGTTGCAATCAGCACAGGATTTCATTCAGCACAGGGTTGCAATCAGCTCAAAGTTACATTCAGCACAGGGTTACAAACAGCACAGGATTTCAATCAGCACCGGTTTGCAATCAGCACAGCATTGCAATCAGCACAGGGTTATAACCAGCACAGAATTACAATCATCACAGGATTACAATCAGCACAGTGTTACAATATGCACAGCGTTACAATCAGCACAGGTTTACCATCATTACAGCAACACATTCAGCACAGAGTTGCAATCAGCACAGGATTTCAATCAGCACAGTGTTACAATCAGCACAGGGATGCAATAAGCAAAGGGTCACTATCAGCACAGGATTTCAATCATCTCAGGTTTACAATCAGCACAGGGTTTCGATCAGCACAGGGATAAAATTAGCACAGGTTTACTTCAGCACAGGATTACAATCAGCACAGTGTTACATTCAGGACAGTGATACAATCAGCACAGCATTAAAATCAGCACAAGATTACATTCAGCATAGCGTTACAAACGGCACAGGGATGCAACCAGCACAGGGTTACAATCAGCACAGCGTTGCCATCAGCACAGGTTTATAATTCGCACAGGCTAACATTCAGCACAGGATTACAATCAGCACAGCATTACAACCAGCACAGGGTTACAATCAGGACAGGGTTACTATCAGCATAGGATTGCAATCACCACAGGATTACAATCAGCACAGTGTTACATTCAGCACAGGGATGCAATCAGCACAGCATTACAATCAGCACAGGATTGCAATCAGTACAGTGTTACGATCACCACAGCGTTGCAATCAGCACAGGGATACAATAAGCACAGGGTTACAATCAGCACAGGATTGCAATCAGCACACGGTTGCAATCAGCGCAGGGTTACAGTCAGCACAGGATTTAAATCAGCACTGCACTGCAATCAGAAGAGTTTTGCAATCAGCACAGGATTACAATCAGCACACGTTTACAATCTGCAAAGGGTTGCAATCAGCACAGCATTACAACCAGCACAGTTTTACAATCAGCACAGAATTACAATCATCACAGGATTACAATCAGCACAGTGTTGCAATCAGTACAGGATTTCAATCAGCACAGGGTTACAATCAGCTCATGGTTACATTCAGCACAGGTTTGCAATCAGCTCAAGGTTCCAATCAGGATAGGTTTACATCAGCACAGGTTGCAATCAGCACAGGATTTCAATCAGCACAGGGTTACAATCAGCTCAAGGTACCAATCAGTACAGGGTTACATCAGCACAGGCTAACAATCAGCAGAGGGTTACAATCAGCACAGGAATACAATCAGCACAGGATTACATGAGCAAAGAGTTACATGCAGTGAAGCTTTACAATCAGCAGAGGATTACAATCAGCACAGCGTTGCAATCAGCACAGCATTTCAATCAGCACAGCGCTGTAATCAGCACAGTGTTGTAATCAGCACAGGATTACAATCAGCACAGCGTTACAATCAGCACAGGTTTACAATCAGTGCAAAAATACAATCAGCACAGTGTTACATTCAGCCCAGGGTTACAAACAGCACATTGTAACAATCAGCACAGGGTATCAAACAGCACAGCGCTGCAGTCAGCACATGATTACAATCAGCACAGGATTACAATCAGCACAGTGTTACATTCAGCACAGGGATGCAATCAGCACAGCATTACAATCAGCACAGGATTGCAATCAGTACAGTGTTACAATCAGCACAGGGTTACATTCAGCCCAGGGTTACAATCAGCACAGATTTACCATCATGACAGCAACACAATGAGCACAGCGTTACAAGCAGCACAGGGTTACAATCAGTGCAAAAATACAATCAGCACAGGATTACAATCAGCACAGCATTGCAATCAGCACAGTTTGCAATCAGCACAGGATTACAATCAGCACAAGATTACAACCAGCACAGGAATTTAATCAGCACAGGTTTACAATCAGCAAAGCATTACAATTAGCACTGGGTTGCAATCAGCACAGGATTACAATCAACACAGTGTTGCAATCTGCACAGGATTTCAATCAGCACAGGGTTACAATCAGCTCAAGGTTACATTCAGCACCGGGTTGCAATCAGCTCAAGGTTCCAATCAGGACAGGTTTACATCAGCAAAGGTTACATTCAGCACAAGCTGACAATCAGCACAGCGTCACCATCAGCACAGGTTTACAATTCGCACAGGCTAACATTCAGCACAGGATTACATTCAGCACAGTGTAACAATCAGCAGGGATTTACAATCAACACAAGATTACAATCAGTATGGCGTTACAAGCAGCATAGGAATTCAATCAGCACAGGGTTGCAACCAGCACAGGGTTACAATCAGCACAGCGTTACCATCAGCACAGGTTTACAATTCGCACAGGCTAACATTCAGCACAGGAATACAATCAGCACAGCATTACAAGCAGCACAGGTTTACAATCAGCACAGGGTTACAATAAGCACAGGGTTACTATAAGCACAATGTGACAATCAGCATTGATTTACAATCAACACAAGATTACAATCAGCATAGGGTTACAAACAGCATAGCAATTCAATCAGCACAGGGTTGCAACCAGCACAGGGTTACAATCAGCACAGCGTTACCATCAGCACAGGTTTACAATTCGCACAGGCTAACATTCAGCACAGGATTACAATCAGCACAGTGTTGCAATCAGCACAGGATTTCATTCAGCACAGGGTTGCAATCAGCTCAAAGTTACATTCAGCACAGGGTTACAAACAGCACAGGATTTCAATCAGCACAGGTTTGCAATCAGCACAGCATTGCAATCAGCACAGGGTTATAACCAGCACAGAATTACAATCATCACAGGATTACAATCAGCACAGTGTTACAATATGCACAGCGTTACAATCAGCACAGGTTTACCATCATTACAGCAACACATTCAGCACAGAGTTGCAATCAGCACAGGATTTCAATCAGCACAGTGTTACAATCAGCACAGGGATGCAATAAGCAAAGGGTCATTATCAGCACAGGATTTCAATCATCTCAGGTTTACAATCAGCACAGGGTTTCGATCAGCACAGGGATAAAATTAGCACAGGTTTACTTCAGCACAGGATTACAATCAGCACAGTGTTACATTCAGGACAGTGATACAATCAGCACAGCATTAAAATCAGCACAAGATTACAATCAGCATAGCGTTACAAACGGCACAGGGATGCAACCAGCACAGGGTTACAATCAGCACAGCGTTGCCATCAGCACAGGTTTACAATTCGCACAGGCTAACATTCAGCACAGGATTACAATCAGCACAGCATTACAACCAGCACAGGGTTACAATCAGCACAGGGTTACTATCAGCATAGGATTGCAATCACCACAGGATTACAATCAGCACAGTGTTACATTCAGCACAGGGATGCAATCAGCACAGCATTACAATCAGCACAGGTTTACAATCAGCACAGGGTTACAATAAGCACAGGGTTACTATAAGCACAATGTGACAATCAGCACTGATTTACAATCAACACAAGATTACAATCAGCATAGGGTTACAAACAGCATAGCAATTCAATCAGCACAGGGTTGCAACCAGCACAGGGTTACAATCAGCACAGCGTTACCATCAGCACAGGTTTACAATTCGCACAGGCTAACATTCAGCACATGATTACAATCAGCACAGGTTTACCATCATTACAGCAACACATTCAGCACAGGGTTGCAATCAGCACAGCATTGCAACCAGCACAGTTTTACAATCAGCACACGTTTACAATCAGCACAGGATTACAATCAGCACAGAATTACATTCATCACAGGATTACAATCAGCACAGTGTTGCAATCAGCACAGGATTTCATTCAGCACAGGGTTGCAATCAGCTCAAAGTTACATTCAGCACAGGGTTACAAACAGCACAGGATTTCAATCAGCACAGGTTTGCAATCAGCACAGCATTGCAATCAGCACAGGGTTATAACCAGCACAGAATTACAATCATCACAGGATTACAATCAGCACAGTGTTACAATATGCACAGCGTTACAATCAGCACAGGTTTACCATCATTACAGCAACACATTCAGCACAGAGTTGCAATCAGCACAGGATTTCAATCAGCACAGTGTTACAATCAGCACAGGGATGCAATAAGCAAAGGGTCACTATCAGCACAGGATTTCAATCATCTCAGGTTTACAATCAGCACAGGGTTTCGATCAGCACAGGGATAAAATTAGCACAGGTTTACTTCAGCACAGGATTACAATCAGCACAGTGTTACATTCAGGACAGTGATACAATCAGCACAGCATTAAAATCAGCACAAGATTACAATCAGCATAGCGTTACAAAGGGCACAGGGATGCAACCAGCACAGGGTTACAATCAGCACAGCGTTGCCATCAGCACAGGTTTATAATTCGCACAGGCTAACATTCAGCACAGGATTACAATCAGCACAGCATTACAACCAGCACAGGGTTACAATCAGCACAGGGTTACTATCAGCATAGGATTGCAATCACCACAGGATTACAATCAGCACAGTGTTACATTCAGCACAGGGATGCAATCAGCACAGCATTACAATCAGCACAGGATTGCAATCAGTACAGTATTACGATCACCACAGCGTTGCAATCAGCACAGGGATACAATAAGCACAGGGTTACAATCAGCACAGGATTGCAATCAGCACACGGTTGCAATCAGCGCAGGGTTACAGTCAGCACAGGATTTAAATCAGCACTGCACTGCAATCAGAAGAGTGTTGCAATCAGCACAGGATTACAATCAGCACACGTTTACAATCAGCAAAGGGTTGCAATCAGCACAGCATTACAACCAGCACAGTTTTACAATCAGCACAGAATTGCAATCATCACAGGATTACAATCAGCACACTGTTGCAATCAGCACAGGATTTCAATCAGCACAGGGTTACAATCAGCTCATGGTTACATTCAGCACAGGTTTGCAATCAGCTCAAGGTTCCAATCAGGATAGGTTTACATCAGCACAGGTTGCAATCAGCACAGGATTTCAATCAGTACAGGGTTACAATCAGCTCAAGGTTCCAATCAGTACAGGGTTACATCAGCACAGGCTAACAATCAGCAGAGGGTTACAATCAGCACAGGAATACAATCAGCACAGGGTTACATGAGCAAAGAGTTACATGCAGTGAAGCTTTACAATCAGCAGAGGATTACAATCAGCACAGCGTTGCAATCAGCACAGCATTTCAATCAGCACAGCGCTGTAATCAGCACAGTGTTGTAGTCAGCACAGTATTACAATCAGCACAGCGTTACAATCAGCACAGGTTTACAATCAGTGCAAAAATACAAACAGCACAGTGTAACAATCAGCACAGGGTATCAAACAGCACAGCGCTGCAGTCAGCACATGATTACAATCAGCACAGGATTACAATAAGCACAGGGTTACAATCACCACAGGATTACAATCAGCACAGTGTTACATTCAGCACAGGGATGCAATCAGCACAGCATAACAATCAGCACAGGATTTCAAACAGCACAGTGCTGCAGTCAGCACAAGATTACAATCAGCATAGGGTGACAATAAGCACAGGGTTACAATCAGCACAGAATTACAATCATCACTGGATTACAATCAGCACAGTGTTGCAATCAGCACAGGATTACAATCAGCACAGAATTACATTCATCACAGGATTACAATCAGCACAGTGTTGCAATCAGCACAGGATTTCATTCAGCACAGGGTTGCAATCAGCTCAAAGTTACATTCAGCACAGGGTTACAAACAGCACAGGATTTCAATCAGCACCGGTTTGCAATCAGCACAGCATTGCAATCAGCACAGGGTTATAACCAGCACAGAATTACAATCATCACAGGATTACAATCAGCACAGTGTTACAATATGCACAGCGTTACAATCAGCACAGGTTTACCATCATTACAGCAACACATTCAGCACAGAGTTGCAATCAGCACAGGATTTCAATCAGCACAGTGTTACAATCAGCACAGGGATGCAATAAGCAAAGGGTCACTATCAGCACAGGATTTCAATCATCTCAGGTTTACAATCAGCACAGGGTTTCGATCAGCACAGCGATAAAATTAGCACAGGTTTACTTCAGCACAGGATTACAATCAGCACAGTGTTACATTCAGGACAGTGATACAATCAGCACAGCATTAAAATCAGCACAAGATTACAATCAGCATAGCGTTACAAACGGCACAGGGATGCAACCAGCACAGGGTTACAATCAGCACAGCGTTGCCATCAGCACAGGTTTATAATTCGCACAGGCTAACATTCAGCACAGGATTACAATCAGCACAGCATTACAACCAGCACAGGGTTACAATCAGCACAGGGTTACTATCAGCATAGGATTGCAATCACCACAGGATTACAATCAGCACAGTGTTACATTCAGCACAGGGATGCAATCAGCACAGCATTACAATCAGCACAGGATTGCAATCAGTACAGTGTTACGATCACCACAGCGTTGCAATCAGCACAGGGATACAATAAGCACAGGGTTACAATCAGCACAGGATTGCAATCAGCACACGGTTGCAATCAGCGCAGGGTTACAGTCAGCACAGGATTTAAATCAGCACTGCACTGCAATCAGAAGAGTTTTGCAATCAGCACAGGATTACAATCAGCACACGTTTACAATCTGCAAAGGGTTGCAATCAGCACAGCATTACAACCAGCACAGTTTTACAATCAGCACAGAATTACAATCATCACAGGATTACAATCAGCACAGTGTTGCAATCAGTACAGGATTTCAATCAGCACAGGGTTACAATCAGCTCATGGTTACATTCAGCACAGGTTTGCAATCAGCTCAAGGTTCCAATCAGGATAGGTTTACATCAGCACAGGTTGCAATCAGCACAGGATTTCAATCAGCACAGGTTTACAATCAGCTCAAGGTACCAATCAGTACAGGGTTACATCAGCACAGGCTAACAATCAGCAGAGGGTTACAATCAGCACAGGAATACAATCAGCACAGGGTTACATGAGCAAAGAGTTACATGCAGTGAAGCTTTACAATCAGCAGAGGATTACAATCAGCACAGCGTTGCAATCAGCACAGCATTTCAATCAGCACAGCGCTGTAATCAGCACAGTGTTGTAATCAGCACAGGATTACAATCAGCACAGCGTTACAATCAGCACAGGTTTACAATCAGTGCAAAAATACAATCAGCACAGTGTTACATTCAGCCCAGGGTTACAAACAGCACATTGTAACAATCAGCACAGGGTATCAAACAGCACAGCGCTGCAGTCAGCACATGATTACAATCAGCACAGGATTACAATAAGCACAGGGTTACAATCACCACAGGATTACAATCAGCACAGTGTTACATTCAGCACAGGGATGCAATCAGCACAGCATTACAATCAGCACAGGATTGCAATCAGTACAGTGTTACAATCAGCACAGGGTTACATTCAGCCCAGGGTTACAATCAGCACAGATTTACCATCATGACAGCAACACAATGAGCACAGCGTTACAAGCAGCACAGGGTTACAATCAGTGCAAAAATACAATCAGCACAGGATTACAATCAGCACAGCATTGCAATCAGCACAGTTTGCAATCAGCACAGGATTACAATCAGCACAAGATTACAACCAGCACAGGAATTTAATCAGCACAGGTTTACAATCAGCAAAGCATTACAATTAGCACTGGGTTGCAATCAGCACAGGATTACAATCAACACAGTGTTGCAATCTGCACAGGATTTCAATCAGCACAGGGTTACAATCAGCTCAAGGTTACATTCAGCACCGGGTTGCAATCAGCTCAAGGTTCCAATCAGGACAGGTTTACATCAGCAAAGGTTACATTCAGCACAAGCTGACAATCAGCACAGCGTCACCATCAGCACAGGTTTACAATTCGCACAGGCTAACATTCAGCACAGGATTACATTCAGCACAATGTGACAATCAGCATTGATTTACAATCAACACAAGATTACAATCAGCATAGGGTTACAAACAGCATAGCAATTCAATCAGCACAGGGTTGCAACCAGCACAGGGTTACAATCAGCACAGCGTTACCATCAGCACAGGTTTACAATCAGCACAGAATTACATTCATCACAGGATTACAATCAGCACAGTGTTGCAATCAGCACAGGATTTCATTCAGCACAGGGTTGCAATCAGCTCAAAGTTACATTCAGCACAGGGTTACAAACAGCACAGGATTTCAATCAGCACAGGTTTGCAATCAGCACAGCATTGCAATCAGCACAGGGTTATAACCAGCACAGGGTTATAACCAGCACAGAATTACAATCATCACAGGATTACAATCAGCACAGTGTTACAATATGCACAGCGTTACAATCAGCACAGGTTTACCATCATTACAGCAACACATTCAGCACAGAGTTGCAATCAGCACAGGATTTCAATCAGCACAGTGTTACAATCAGCACAGGGATGCAATAAGCAAAGGGTCACTATCAGCACAGGATTTCAATCATCTCAGGTTTACAATCAGCACAGGGTTTCGATCAGCACAGCGATAAAATTAGCACAGGTTTACTTCAGCACAGGATTACAATCAGCACAGTGTTACATTCAGGACAGTGATACAATCAGCACAGCATTAAAATCAGCACAAGATTACAATCAGCATAGCGTTACAAACGGCACAGGGATGCAACCAGCACAGGGTTACAATCAGCACAGCGTTGCCATCAGCACAGGTTTATAATTCGCACAGGCTAACATTCAGCACAGGATTACAATCAGCACAGCATTACAACCAGCACAGGGTTACAATCAGCACAGGGTTACTATCAGCATAGGATTGCAATCACCACAGGATTACAATCAGCACAGTGTTACATTCAGCACAGGGATGCAATCAGCACAGCATTACAATCAGCACAGGTTTACAATCAGCACAGGGTTACAATAAGCACAGGGTTACTATAAGCACAATGTGACAATCAGCACTGATTTACAATCAACACAAGATTACAATCAGCATAGGGTTACAAACAGCATAGCAATTCAATCAGCACAGGGTTGCAACCAGCACAGGGTTACAATCAGCACAGCGTTACCATCAGCACAGGTTTACAATTCGCACAGGCTAACATTCAGCACATGATTACAATCAGCACAGGTTTACCATCATTACAGCAACACATTCAGCACAGGGTTGCAATCAGCACAGCATTGCAACCAGCACAGTTTTACAATCAGCACACGTTTACAATCAGCACAGGATTACAATCAGCACAGAATTACATTCATCACAGGATTACAATCAGCACAGTGTTGCAATCAGCACAGGATTTCATTCAGCACAGGGTTGCAATCAGCTCAAAGTTACATTCAGCACAGGGTTACAAACAGCACAGGATTTCAATCAGCACAGGTTTGCAATCAGCACAGCATTGCAATCAGCACAGGGTTATAACCAGCACAGAATTACAATCATCACAGGATTACAATCAGCACAGTGTTACAATATGCACAGCGTTACAATCAGCACAGGTTTACCATCATTACAGCAACACATTCAGCACAGAGTTGCAATCAGCACAGGATTTCAATCAGCACAGTGTTACAATCAGCACAGGGATGCAATAAGCAAAGGGTCACTATCAGCACAGGATTTCAATCATCTCAGGTTTACAATCAGCACAGGGTTTCGATCAGCACAGGGATAAAATTAGCACAGGTTTACTTCAGCACAGGATTACAATCAGCACAGTGTTACATTCAGGACAGTGATACAATCAGCACAGCATCAAAATCAGCACAAGATTACAATCAGCATAGCGTTACAAAGGGCACAGGGATGCAACCAGCACAGGGTTACAATCAGCACAGCGTTGCCATCAGCACAGGTTTATAATTCGCACAGGCTAACATTCAGCACAGGATTACAATCAGCACAGCATTACAACCAGCACAGGGTTACAATCAGCACAGGGTTACTATCAGCATAGGATTGCAATCACCACAGGATTACAATCAGCACAGTATTACATTCAGCACAGGGATGCAATCAGCACAGCATTACAATCAGCACAGGATTGCAATCAGTACAGTGTTACGATCACCACAGCGTTGCAATCAGCACAGGGATACAATAAGCACAGGGTTACAATCAGCACAGGATTGCAATCAGCACACGGTTGCAATCAGCGCAGGGTTACAGTCAGCACAGGATTTAAATCAGCACTGCACTGCAATCAGAAGAGTGTTGCAATCAGCACAGGATTACAATCAGCACACGTTTACAATCAGCAAAGGGTTGCAATCAGCACAGCATTACAACCAGCACAGTTTTACAATCAGCACAGAATTGCAATCATCACAGGATTACAATCAGCACAGTGTTGCAATCAGCACAGGATTTCAATCAGCACAGGGTTACAATCAGCTCATGGTTACATTCAGCACAGGTTTGCAATCAGCTCAAGGTTCCAATCAGGATAGGTTTACATCAGCACAGGTTGCAATCAGCACAGGATTTCAATCAGTACAGGGTTACAATCAGCTCAAGGTTCCAATCAGTACAGGGTTACATCAGCACAGGCTAACAATCAGCAGAGGGTTACAATCAGCACAGGAATACAATCAGCACAGGGTTACATGAGCAAAGAGTTACATGCAGTGAAGCTTTACAATCAGCAGAGGATTACAATCAGCACAGCGTTGCAATCAGCACAGGATTTCAATCAGCACAGCGCTTTAATCAGCACAGTGTCATAATCAGCAAAGGATTACAATCAGCACAGCGTTACAATCAGCACAGGTTTACAATCAGCACAGTATTACAATGAGAACAGGATTACAATCAGCACAGTGTTGCAATCAGCACAGGATTGCAATCAGCACAGGGTTACAACCAGCACAGAATTACAATCATCACAGGATTACAATCAGCTCAGTGTTACAATATGCACAGCGTTACAATCAGCACAGGTTTACCATCATTACAGCAACACATTCAGCACAGGGTTGCAATCAGCACAGCATTGAAACCAGCACAGTTTTACAATCAGCACAGAATTACAATCATCACAGGATTACAATCAGCACAGTGTTGCAATCTACACAGGATTTCAATCAGCACAGGGTTACAATCAGCTCAAGGTTACATTCAGCACAGGTTTGCAATCAGCTCAAGGTTCCAATCAGGACAGGTTTACATCAGCACAGGTTACATTCAACACAAGCTAACAATCAGCACAGCCTCACCATCAGCACAGGTTTACAATTCGCACAGGCTAACATTCAGCACAGGATTACATTCAGCACAGTGTAACAATCAGCAGGGATTTACAATCAACACAAGATTACAATCAGTATAGCGTTACAAGCAGCATAGGAATTCAATCAGCACAGGGTTGCAACCAGCACAGGGTTACAATCAGCACAGCGTTACCATCAGCACAGGTTTACAATTCGCACAGGCTAACATTCAGCACAGGAATACAATCAGCACAGCATGACAAGCAGCACTGGTTTACAATCAGCACAGAGTTACAATAAGCACAGGGTTACTATAAGCACAATGTGACAATCAGCATTGATTTACAATCAACACAAGATTACAATCAGCATAGGGTTACAAACAGCATAGCAATTCAATCAGCACAGGGTTGCAACCAGCACAGGGTTACAATCAGCACAGCGTTACCATCAGCGCAGGTTTACAATTCGCACAGGCTAACATTCAGCACAGGATTACAATCAGCACAGTGTTGCAATCAGCACAGGATTTCATTCAGCACAGGGTTGCAATCAGCTCAAAGTTACATTCAGCACAGGGTTACAAACAGCACAGGATTTCAATCAGCACAGGTTTGCAATCAGCACAGCATTGCAATCAGCACAGGGTTATAACCAGCACAGAATTACAATCATCACAGGATTACAATCAGCACAGTGTTACAATATGCACAGCGTTACAATCAGCACAGGTTTACCATCATTACAGCAACACATTCAGCACAGAGTTGCAATCAGCACAGTATTTCAATCAGCACAGTGTTACAATCAGCACAGGGATGCAATAAGAAAAGGGTCATTATCAGCACAGGATTTCAATCATCTCAGGTTTATAATCAGCACAGGGTTTCGATCAGCACAGGGATAAAATTAGCACAGGTTTACTTCAGCACAGGATTACAATCAGCACAGTGTTACATTCAGGACAGTGATACAATCAGCACAGCATTAAAATCAGCACAAGATTACAATCAGCATAGCGTTACAAACGGCACAGGGATGCAACCAGCACAGGGTTACAATCAGCACAGCGTTGCCATCAGCACAGGTTTATAATTCGCACAGGCTAACATTCAGCACAGGATTACAATCAGCACAGCATTACAACCAGCACAGGGTTACAATCAGCACAGGGTTACTATCAGCATAGGATTGCAATCACCACAGGATTACAATCAGCACAGTGTTACATTCAGCACAGGGATGCAATCAGCACAGCATTACAATCAGCACAGGATTGCAATCAGTACAGTGTTGCAATCAGCACAGGATTTCAATCAGCAGAGGGTTACAATCAGCTCATGGTTACATTCAGCACAGGTTTGCAATCAGCTCAAGGTTCCAATCAGGATAGGTTTACATCAGCACAGGTTGCAATCAGCACAGGATTTCAATCAGCACAGTAATACAATCAGCACAGGGTTACATGAGCAAAGAGTTACATGCAGTGAAGCTTTACAATCAGCAGAGGATTACAATCAGCACAGCGTTGCAATCAGCACAGGATTTCAATCAGCACAGCGCTTTAATCAGCACAGTGTCATAATCAGCAAAGGATTACAATCAGCACAGCGTTACAATCAGCACAGGTTTACAATCAGCACAGGATTACAATGAGAACAGGATTACAATCAGTACAGTGTAACAATCAGCACAGGATTTCAAACAGCACAGTGCTGCAGTCAGCACAAGATTACATTCAGCATAGGGTGACAATAAGCACAGGGTTACAATCAGCACAGAATTACAATCATCACTGGATTACAATCAGCACAGTGTTGCAATCAGCACAGGATTGCAATCAGCACAGGGTTACAACCAGCACAGAATTACAATCATCACAGGATTACAATCAGCACAGTGTTACAATATGCACAGCGTTACAATCAGCACAGGTTTACCATCATTACAGCAACACATTCAGCACAGGGTTGCAATCAGCACAGCATTGAAACCAGCACAGTTTTACAATCAGCACAGAATTACAATCATCACAGGATTACAATTAGCACAGTGTTGCAATCTGCACAGGATTTCAATCAGCACAGGGTTACAATCAGCTCAAGGTTACATTCAGCACAGGTTTGCAATCAGCTCAAGGTTCCAATCAGGACAGGTTTACATCAGCACAGGTTACATTCAACACAAGCTAACAATCAGCACAGCCTCACCATCAGCACAGGTTTACAATTCGCACAGGCTAACATTCAGCACAGGATTACATTCAGCACAGTGTAACAATCAGCAGGGATTTACAATCAACACAAGATTACAATCAGTATAGCGTTACAAGCAGCATAGGAATTCAATCAGCACAGGGTTGCAACCAGCACAGGGTTACAATCAGCACAGCGTTACCATCAGCACAGGTTTACAATTCGCACAGGCTAACATTCAGCACAGGAATACAATCAGCACAGCATTACAAGCAGCACAGGTTTACAATCAGCACAGGGTTACAATAAGCACAGGGTTACTATAAGCACAATGTGACAATCAGCATTGATTTACAATCAACACAAGATTACAATCAGCATAGGGTTACAAACAGCATAGCAATTCAATCAGCACAGGGTTGCAACCAGCACAGGGTTACAATCAGCACAGCGTTACCATCAGCACAGGTTTACAATCAGCACAGAATTACATTCATCACAGGATTACAATCAGCACAGTGTTGCAATCAGCACAGGATTTCATTCAGCACAGGGTTGCAATCAGCTCAAAGTTACATTCAGCACAGGGTTACAAACAGCACAGGATTTCAATCAGCACAGGTTTGCAATCAGCACAGCATTGCAATCAGCACAGGGTTATAACCAGCACAGAATTACAATCATCACAGGATTACAATCAGCACAGTGTTACAATATGCACAGCGTTACAATCAGCAGAGGTTTACCATCATTACAGCAACACATTCAGCACAGAGTTGCAATCAGCACAGGATTTCAATCAGCACAGTGTTACAATCAGCACAGGGATGCAATAAGCAAAGGGTCATTATCAGCACAGGATTTCAATCATCTCAGGTTTACAATCAGCACAGGGTTTCGATCAGCACAGGGATAAAATTAGCACAGGTTTACTTCAGCACAGGATTACAATCAGCACAGTGTTACATTCAGGACAGTGATACAATCAGCACAGCATTAAAATCAGCACAAGATTACAATCAGCATAGCGTTACAAACGGCACAGGGATGCAACCAGCACAGGGTTACAATCAGCACAGCGTTGCCATCAGCACAGGTTTACAATTCGCACAGGCTAAGATTCAGCACAGGATTACAATCAGCACAGCATTACAACCAGCACAGGGTTACAATCAGCACAGGGTTACTATCAGCACAATGTGACAATCAGCACTGATTTACAATCAACACAAGATTACAATCAGCATAGGGTTACAAACAGCATAGCAATTCAATCAGCACAGGGTTGCAACCAGCACAGGGTTACAATCAGCACAGTGTTACCATCAGCACAGGTTTACAATTCGCACAGGCTAACATTCAGCACAGGATTACAATCAGCACAGGTTTACCATCATTACAGCAACACATTCAGCACAGGATTGCAATCAGCACAGCATTGCAACCAGCACAGTTTTACAATCAGCACACGTTTACAATCAGCACAGGATTACAATCAGCAAAGAATTACATTCATCACAGGATTACAATCAGCACAGTGTTGCAATCAGCACAGGATTTCATTCAGCACAGGGTTGCAATCAGCTCAAAGTTACATTCAGCACAGGGTTACAAACAGCACAGGATTTCAATCAGCACCGGTTTGCAATCAGCACAGCATTGCAATCAGCACAGGGTTATAACCAGCACAGAATTACAATCATCACAGGATTACAATCAGCACAGTGTTACAATATGCACAGCGTTACAATCAGCACAGGTTTACCATCATTACAGCAACACATTCAGCACAGAGTTGCAATCAGCACAGGATTTCAATCAGCACAGTGTTACAATCAGCACAGGGATGCAATAAGCAAAGGGTCACTATCAGCACAGGATTTCAATCATCTCAGGTTTACAATCAGCACAGGGTTTCGATCAGCACAGGGATAAAATTAGCACAGGTTTACTTCAGCACAGGATTACAATCAGCACAGTGTTACATTCAGGACAGTGATACAATCAGCACAGCATTAAAATCAGCACAAGATTACATTCAGCATAGCGTTACAAACGGCACAGGGATGCAACCAGCACAGGGTTACAATCAGCACAGCGTTGCCATCAGCACAGGTTTATAATTCGCACAGGCTAACATTCAGCACAGGATTACAATCAGCACAGCATTACAACCAGCACAGGGTTACAATCAGGACAGGGTTACTATCAGCATAGGATTGCAATCACCACAGGATTACAATCAGCACAGTGTTACATTCAGCACAGGGATGCAATCAGCACAGCATTACAATCAGCACAGGATTGCAATCAGTACAGTGTTACGATCACCACAGCGTTGCAATCAGCACAGGGATACAATAAGCACAGGGTTACAATCAGCACAGGATTGCAATCAGCACACGGTTGCAATCAGCGCAGGGTTACAGTCAGCACAGGATTTAAATCAGCACTGCACTGCAATCAGAAGAGTTTTGCAATCAGCACAGGATTACAATCAGCACACGTTTACAATCTGCAAAGGGTTGCAATCAGCACAGCATTACAACCAGCACAGTTTTACAATCAGCACAGAATTACAATCATCACAGGATTACAATCAGCACAGTGTTGCAATCAGTACAGGATTTCAATCAGCACAGGGTTACAATCAGCTCATGGTTACATTCAGCACAGGTTTGCAATCAGCTCAAGGTTCCAATCAGGATAGGTTTACATCAGCACAGGTTGCAATCAGCACAGGATTTCAATCAGCACAGGGTTACAATCAGCTCAAGGTACCAATCAGTACAGGGTTACATCAGCACAGGCTAACAATCAGCAGAGGGTTACAATCAGCACAGGAATACAATCAGCACAGGATTA
Organism: Pristiophorus japonicus; assembly: GCF_044704955.1. NCBI lineage: Eukaryota > Metazoa > Chordata > Chondrichthyes > Pristiophoridae > Pristiophorus > Pristiophorus japonicus. Next base: position 153,826 of record NW_027254405.1, on the reverse strand, counting down.
CATGAGCAAAGAGTTACATGCAGTGAAGCTTTACAATCAGCAGAGGATTACAATCAGCACAGTGTTGCAATCTGCACAGGATTTCAATCAGCACAGGGTTACAATCAGCTCAAGGTTACATTCAGCACCGGGTTGCAATCAGCTCAAGGTTCCAATCAGGACAGGTTTACATCAGCAAAGGTTACATTCAGCACAAGCTGACAATCAGCACAGCGTCACCATCAGCACAGGTTTACAATTCGCACAGGCTAACATTCAGCACAGGATTACATTCAGCACAGTGTAACAATCAGCAGGGATTTACAATCAACACAAGATTACAATCAGTATGGCGTTACAAGCAGCATAGGAATTCAATCAGCACAGGGTTGCAACCAGCACAGGGTTACAATCAGCACAGCGTTACCATCAGCACAGGTTTACAATTCGCACAGGCTAACATTCAGCACAGGAATACAATCAGCACAGCATTACAAGCAGCACAGGTTTACAATCAGCACAGGGTTACAATAAGCACAGGGTTACTATAAGCACAATGTGACAATCAGCATTGATTTACAATCAACACAAGATTACAATCAGCATAGGGTTACAAACAGCATAGCAATTCAATCAGCACAGGGTTGCAACCAGCACAGGGTTACAATCAGCACAGCGTTACCATCAGCACAGGTTTACAATTCGCACAGGCTAACATTCAGCACAGGATTACAATCAGCACAGTGTTGCAATCAGCACAGGATTTCATTCAGCACAGGTTTGCAATCAGCACAGCATTGCAATCAGCACAGGGTTATAACCAGCACAGAATTACAATCATCACAGGATTACAATCAGCACAGTGTTACAATATGCACAGCGTTACAATCAGCACAGGTTTACCATCATTACAGCAACACATTCAGCACAGAGTTGCAATCAGCACAGGATTTCAATCAGCACAGTGTTACAATCAGCACAGGGATGCAATAAGCAAAGGGTCATTATCAGCACAGGATTTCAATCATCTCAGGTTTACAATCAGCACAGGGTTTCGATCAGCACAGGGATAAAATTAGCACAGGTTTACTTCAGCACAGGATTACAATCAGCACAGTGTTACATTCAGGACAGTGATACAATCAGCACAGCATTAAAATCAGCACAAGATTACAATCAGCATAGCGTTACAAACGGCACAGGGATGCAACCAGCACAGGGTTACAATCAGCACAGCGTTGCCATCAGCACAGGTTTACAATTCGCACAGGCTAACATTCAGCACAGGATTACAATCAGCACAGCATTACAACCAGCACAGGGTTACAATCAGCACAGGGTTACTATCAGCATAGGATTGCAATCACCACAGGATTACAATCAGCACAGTGTTACATTCAGCACAGGGATGCAATCAGCACAGCATTACAATCAGCACAGGTTTACAATCAGCACAGGGTTACAATAAGCACAGGGTTACTATAAGCACAATGTGACAATCAGCACTGATTTACAATCAACACAAGATTACAATCAGCATAGGGTTACAAACAGCATAGCAATTCAATCAGCACAGGGTTGCAACCAGCACAGGGTTACAATCAGCACAGCGTTACCATCAGCACAGGTTTACAATTCGCACAGGCTAACATTCAGCACATGATTACAATCAGCACAGGTTTACCATCATTACAGCAACACATTCAGCACAGGGTTGCAATCAGCACAGCATTGCAACCAGCACAGTTTTACAATCAGCACACGTTTACAATCAGCACAGGATTACAATCAGCACAGAATTACATTCATCACAGGATTACAATCAGCACAGTGTTGCAATCAGCACAGGATTTCATTCAGCACAGGGTTGCAATCAGCTCAAAGTTACATTCAGCACAGGGTTACAAACAGCACAGGATTTCAATCAGCACAGGTTTGCAATCAGCACAGCATTGCAATCAGCACAGGGTTATAACCAGCACAGAATTACAATCATCACAGGATTACAATCAGCACAGTGTTACAATATGCACAGCGTTACAATCAGCACAGGTTTACCATCATTACAGCAACACATTCAGCACAGAGTTGCAATCAGCACAGGATTTCAATCAGCACAGTGTTACAATCAGCACAGGGATGCAATAAGCAAAGGGTCACTATCAGCACAGGATTTCAATCATCTCAGGTTTACAATCAGCACAGGGTTTCGATCAGCACAGGGATAAAATTAGCACAGGTTTACTTCAGCACAGGATTACAATCAGCACAGTGTTACATTCAGGACAGTGATACAATCAGCACAGCATTAAAATCAGCACAAGATTACAATCAGCATAGCGTTACAAAGGGCACAGGGATGCAACCAGCACAGGGTTACAATCAGCACAGCGTTGCCATCAGCACAGGTTTATAATTCGCACAGGCTAACATTCAGCACAGGATTACAATCAGCACAGCATTACAACCAGCACAGGGTTACAATCAGCACAGGGTTACTATCAGCATAGGATTGCAATCACCACAGGATTACAATCAGCACAGTGTTACATTCAGCACAGGGATGCAATCAGCACAGCATTACAATCAGCACAGGATTGCAATCAGTACAGTATTACGATCACCACAGCGTTGCAATCAGCACAGGGATACAATAAGCACAGGGTTACAATCAGCACAGGATTGCAATCAGCACACGGTTGCAATCAGCGCAGGGTTACAGTCAGCACAGGATTTAAATCAGCACTGCACTGCAATCAGAAGAGTGTTGCAATCAGCACAGGATTACAATCAGCACACGTTTACAATCAGCAAAGGGTTGCAATCAGCACAGCATTACAACCAGCACAGTTTTACAATCAGCACAGAATTGCAATCATCACAGGATTACAATCAGCACACTGTTGCAATCAGCACAGGATTTCAATCAGCACAGGGTTACAATCAGCTCATGGTTACATTCAGCACAGGTTTGCAATCAGCTCAAGGTTCCAATCAGGATAGGTTTACATCAGCACAGGTTGCAATCAGCACAGGATTTCAATCAGTACAGGGTTACAATCAGCTCAAGGTTCCAATCAGTACAGGGTTACATCAGCACAGGCTAACAATCAGCAGAGGGTTACAATCAGCACAGGAATACAATCAGCACAGGGTTACATGAGCAAAGAGTTACATGCAGTGAAGCTTTACAATCAGCAGAGGATTACAATCAGCACAGCGTTGCAATCAGCACAGCATTTCAATCAGCACAGCGCTGTAATCAGCACAGTGTTGTAATCAGCACAGTATTACAATCAGCACAGCGTTACAATCAGCACAGGTTTACAATCAGTGCAAAAATACAAACAGCACAGTGTAACAATCAGCACAGGGTATCAAACAGCACAGCGCTGCAGTCAGCACATGATTACAATCAGCACAGGATTACAATAAGCACAGGGTTACAATCACCACAGGATTACAATCAGCACAGTGTTACATTCAGCACAGGGATGCAATCAGCACAGCATTACAATCAGCACAGGATTGCAATCAGTACAGTGTTACAATCAGCACAGGATTACATTCAGCCCAGGGTTACAATCAGCACAGATTTACCATCATGACAGCAACACAATGAGCACAGCGTCACAAGCAGCACAGGGTTACAATCAGTGCAAAAAAACAATCAGCACAGGATTGCAATCAGCACACGTTTACAATCAGCAAAGGGTTGCAATCAGCACAGCATTACAACCAGCACAGTTTTACAATCAGCACAGAATTGCAATCATCACAGGATTACAATCAGCACAGTGTTGCAATCAGCACAGGATTTCAATCAGCACAGGGTTACAATCAGCTCATGGTTACATTCAGCACAGGTTTGCAATCAGCTCAAGGTTCCAATCAGGATAGGTTTACATCAGCACAGGTTGCAATCAGCACAGGATTTCAATCAGCACAGGAATACAATCAGCACAGGGTTACATGAGCAAAGAGTTACATGCAGTGAAGCTTTACAATCAGCAGAGGATTACAATCAGCACAGCGTTGCAATCAGCACAGGATTTCAATCAGCACAGCGCTTTAATCAGCACAGTGTCATAATCAGCAAAGGATTACAATCAGCACAGCGTTACAAGCAGCACAGGTTTACAATCAGCACAGGATTACAATGAGAACAGGATTACAATCAGTACAGTGTAACAATCAGCACAGGATTTCAAACAGCACAGTGCTGCAGTCAGCACAAGATTACAATCAGCATAGGGTGACAATAAGCACAGGGTTACAATCAGCACAGAATTACAATCATCACTGGATTACAATCAGCACAGTGTTGCAATCAGCACAGGATTACAATCAGCACAGAATTACATTCATCACAGGATTACAATCAGCACAGTGTTGCAATCAGCACAGGATTTCATTCAGCACAGGGTTGCAATCAGCTCAAAGTTACATTCAGCACAGGGTTACAAACAGCACAGGATTTCAATCAGCACCGGTTTGCAATCAGCACAGCATTGCAATCAGCACAGGGTTATAACCAGCACAGAATTACAATCATCACAGGATTACAATCAGCACAGTGTTACAATATGCACAGCGTTACAATCAGCACAGGTTTACCATCATTACAGCAACACATTCAGCACAGAGTTGCAATCAGCACAGGATTTCAATCAGCACAGTGTTACAATCAGCACAGGGATGCAATAAGCAAAGGGTCACTATCAGCACAGGATTTCAATCATCTCAGGTTTACAATCAGCACAGGGTTTCGATCAGCACAGCGATAAAATTAGCACAGGTTTACTTCAGCACAGGATTACAATCAGCACAGTGTTACATTCAGGACAGTGATACAATCAGCACAGCATTAAAATCAGCACAAGATTACAATCAGCATAGCGTTACAAACGGCACAGGGATGCAACCAGCACAGGGTTACAATCAGCACAGCGTTGCCATCAGCACAGGTTTATAATTCGCACAGGCTAACATTCAGCACAGGATTACAATCAGCACAGCATTACAACCAGCACAGGGTTACAATCAGCACAGGGTTACTATCAGCATAGGATTGCAATCACCACAGGATTACAATCAGCACAGTGTTACATTCAGCACAGGGATGCAATCAGCACAGCATTACAATCAGCACAGGATTGCAATCAGTACAGTGTTACGATCACCACAGCGTTGCAATCAGCACAGGGATACAATAAGCACAGGGTTACAATCAGCACAGGATTGCAATCAGCACACGGTTGCAATCAGCGCAGGGTTACAGTCAGCACAGGATTTAAATCAGCACTGCACTGCAATCAGAAGAGTTTTGCAATCAGCACAGGATTACAATCAGCACACGTTTACAATCTGCAAAGGGTTGCAATCAGCACAGCATTACAACCAGCACAGTTTTACAATCAGCACAGAATTACAATCATCACAGGATTACAATCAGCACAGTGTTGCAATCAGTACAGGATTTCAATCAGCACAGGGTTACAATCAGCTCATGGTTACATTCAGCACAGGTTTGCAATCAGCTCAAGGTTCCAATCAGGATAGGTTTACATCAGCACAGGTTGCAATCAGCACAGGATTTCAATCAGCACAGGTTTACAATCAGCTCAAGGTACCAATCAGTACAGGGTTACATCAGCACAGGCTAACAATCAGCAGAGGGTTACAATCAGCACAGGAATACAATCAGCACAGGGTTACATGAGCAAAGAGTTACATGCAGTGAAGCTTTACAATCAGCAGAGGATTACAATCAGCACAGCGTTGCAATCAGCACAGCATTTCAATCAGCACAGCGCTGTAATCAGCACAGTGTTGTAATCAGCACAGGATTACAATCAGCACAGCGTTACAATCAGCACAGGTTTACAATCAGTGCAAAAATACAATCAGCACAGTGTTACATTCAGCCCAGGGTTACAAACAGCACATTGTAACAATCAGCACAGGGTATCAAACAGCACAGCGCTGCAGTCAGCACATGATTACAATCAGCACAGGATTACAATAAGCACAGGGTTACAATCACCACAGGATTACAATCAGCACAGTGTTACATTCAGCACAGGGATGCAATCAGCACAGCATTACAATCAGCACAGGATTGCAATCAGTACAGTGTTACAATCAGCACAGGGTTACATTCAGCCCAGGGTTACAATCAGCACAGATTTACCATCATGACAGCAACACAATGAGCACAGCGTTACAAGCAGCACAGGGTTACAATCAGTGCAAAAATACAATCAGCACAGGATTACAATCAGCACAGCATTGCAATCAGCACAGTTTGCAATCAGCACAGGATTACAATCAGCACAAGATTACAACCAGCACAGGAATTTAATCAGCACAGGTTTACAATCAGCAAAGCATTACAATTAGCACTGGGTTGCAATCAGCACAGGATTACAATCAACACAGTGTTGCAATCTGCACAGGATTTCAATCAGCACAGGGTTACAATCAGCTCAAGGTTACATTCAGCACCGGGTTGCAATCAGCTCAAGGTTCCAATCAGGACAGGTTTACATCAGCAAAGGTTACATTCAGCACAAGCTGACAATCAGCACAGCGTCACCATCAGCACAGGTTTACAATTCGCACAGGCTAACATTCAGCACAGGATTACATTCAGCACAGTGTAACAATCAGCAGGGATTTACAATCAACACAAGATTACAATCAGTATAGCGTTACAAGCAGCATAGGAATTCAATCAGCACAGGGTTGCAACCAGCACAGGGTTACAATCAGCACAGCGTTACCATCAGCACAGGTTTACAATTCGCACAGGCTAACATTCAGCACAGGAATACAATCAGCACAGCATTACAAGCAGCACAGGTTTACAATCAGCACAGGGTTACAATAAGCACAGGGTTACTATAAGCACAATGTGACAATCAGCATTGATTTACAATCAACACAAGATTACAATCAGCATAGGGTTACAAACAGCATAGCAATTCAATCAGCACAGGGTTGCAACCAGCACAGGGTTACAATCAGCACAGCGTTACCATCAGCACAGGTTTACAATCAGCACAGAATTACATTCATCACAGGATTACAATCAGCACAGTGTTGCAATCAGCACAGGATTTCATTCAGCACAGGGTTGCAATCAGCTCAAAGTTACATTCAGCACAGGGTTACAAACAGCACAGGATTTCAATCAGCACAGGTTTGCAATCAGCACAGCATTGCAATCAGCACAGGGTTATAACCAGCACAGAATTACAATCATCACAGGATTACAATCAGCACAGTGTTACAATATGCACAGCGTTACAATCAGCACAGGTTTACCATCATTACAGCAACACATTCAGCACAGAGTTGCAATCAGCACAGGATTTCAATCAGCACAGTGTTACAATCAGCACAGGGATGCAATAAGCAAAGGGTCATTATCAGCACAGGATTTCAATCATCTCAGGTTTACAATCAGCACAGGGTTTCGATCAGCACAGGGATAAAATTAGCACAGGTTTACTTCAGCACAGGATTACAATCAGCACAGTGTTACATTCAGGACAGTGATACAATCAGCACAGCATTAAAATCAGCACAAGATTACAATCAGCATAGCGTTACAAACGGCACAGGGATGCAACCAGCACAGGGTTACAATCAGCACAGCGTTGCCATCAGCACAGGTTTACAATTCGCACAGGCTAACATTCAGCACAGGATTACAATCAGCACAGCATTACAACCAGCACAGGGTTACAATCAGCACAGGGTTACTATCAGCATAGGATTGCAATCACCACAGGATTACAATCAGCACAGTGTTACATTCAGCACAGGGATGCAATCAGCACAGCATTACAATCAGCACAGGTTTACAATCAGCACAGGGTTACAATAAGCACAGGGTTACTATAAGCACAATGTGACAATCAGCACTGATTTACAATCAACACAAGATTACAATCAGCATAGGGTTACAAACAGCATAGCAATTCAATCAGCACAGGGTTGCAACCAGCACAGGGTTACAATCAGCACAGCGTTACCATCAGCACAGGTTTACAATTCGCACAGGCTAACATTCAGCACATGATTACAATCAGCACAGGTTTACCATCATTACAGCAACACATTCAGCACAGGGTTGCAATCAGCACAGCATTGCAACCAGCACAGTTTTACAATCAGCACACGTTTACAATCAGCACAGGATTACAATCAGCACACAATTACATTCATCACAGGATTACAATCAGCACAGTGTTGCAATCAGCACAGGATTTCATTCAGCACAGGGTTGCAATCAGCTCAAAGTTACATTCAGCACAGGGTTACAAACAGCACAGGATTTCAATCAGCACAGGTTTGCAATCAGCACAGCATTGCAATCAGCACAGGGTTATAACCAGCACAGAATTACAATCATCACAGGATTACAATCAGCACAGTGTTACAATATGCACAGCGTTACAATCAGCACAGGTTTACCATCATTACAGCAACACATTCAGCACAGAGTTGCAATCAGCACAGGATTTCAATCAGCACAGTGTTACAATCAGCACAGGGATGCAATAAGCAAAGGGTCACTATCAGCACAGGATTTCAATCATCTCAGGTTTACAATCAGCACAGGGTTTCGATCAGCACAGGGATAAAATTAGCACAGGTTTACTTCAGCACAGGATTACAATCAGCACAGTGTTACATTCAGGACAGTGATACAATCAGCACAGCATCAAAATCAGCACAAGATTACAATCAGCATAGCGTTACAAAGGGCACAGGGATGCAACCAGCACAGGGTTACAATCAGCACAGCGTTGCCATCAGCACAGGTTTATAATTCGCACAGGCTAACATTCAGCACAGGATTACAATCAGCACAGCATTACAACCAGCACAGGGTTACAATCAGCACAGGGTTACTATCAGCATAGGATTGCAATCACCACAGGATTACAATCAGCACAGTGTTACATTCAGCACAGGGATGCAATCAGCACAGCATTACAATCAGCACAGGATTGCAATCAGTACAGTGTTACGATCACCACAGCGTTGCAATCAGCACAGGGATACAATAAGCACAGGGTTACAATCAGCACAGGATTGCAATCAGCACACGGTTGCAATCAGCGCAGGGTTACAGTCAGCACAGGATTTAAATCAGCACTGCACTGCAATCAGAAGAGTGTTGCAATCAGCACAGGATTACAATCAGCACACGTTTACAATCAGCAAAGGGTTGCAATCAGCACAGCATTACAACCAGCACAGTTTTACAATCAGCACAGAATTGCAATCATCACAGGATTACAATCAGCACAGTGTTGCAATCAGCACAGGATTTCAATCAGCACAGGGTTACAATCAGCTCATGGTTACATTCAGCACAGGTTTGCAATCAGCTCAAGGTTCCAATCAGGATAGGTTTACATCAGCACAGGTTGCAATCAGCACAGGAATACAATCAGCACAGGGTTACATGAGCAAAGAGTTACATGCAGTGAAGCTTTACAATCAGCAGAGGATTACAATCAGCACAGCGTTGCAATCAGCACAGGATTTCAATCAGCACAGCGCTTTAATCAGCACAGTGTCATAATCAGCAAAGGATTACAATCAGCACAGCGTTACAATCAGCACAGGTTTACAATCAGCACAGTATTACAATGAGAACAGGATTACAATCAGCACAGTGTTGCAATCAGCACAGGATTGCAATCAGCACAGGGTTACAACCAGCACAGAATTACAATCATCACAGGATTACAATCAGCTCAGTGTTACAATATGCACAGCGTTACAATCAGCACAGGTTTACCATCATTACAGCAACACATTCAGCACAGGGTTGCAATCAGCACAGCATTGAAACCAGCACAGTTTTACAATCAGCACAGAATTACAATCATCACAGGATTACAATCAGCACAGTGTTGCAATCTGCACAGGATTTCAATCAGCACAGGGTTACAATCAGCTCAAGGTTACATTCAGCACAGGTTTGCAATCAGCTCAAGGTTCCAATCAGGACAGGTTTACATCAGCACAGGTTACATTCAACACAAGCTAACAATCAGCACAGCCTCACCATCAGCACAGGTTTACAATTCGCACAGGCTAACATTCAGCACAGGATTACATTCAGCACAGTGTAACAATCAGCAGGGATTTACAATCAACACAAGATTACAATCAGTATAGCGTTACAAGCAGCATAGGAATTCAATCAGCACAGGGTTGCAACCAGCACAGGGTTACAATCAGCACAGCGTTACCATCAGCACAGGTTTACAATTCGCACAGGCTAACATTCAGCACAGGAATACAATCAGCACAGCATGACAAGCAGCACTGGTTTACAATCAGCACAGAGTTACAATAAGCACAGGGTTACTATAAGCACAATGTGACAATCAGCATTGATTTACAATCAACACAAGATTACAATCAGCATAGGGTTACAAACAGCATAGCAATTCAATCAGCACAGGGTTGCAACCAGCACAGGGTTACAATCAGCACAGCGTTACCATCAGCGCAGGTTTACAATTCGCACAGGCTAACATTCAGCACAGGATTACAATCAGCACAGTGTTGCAATCAGCACAGGATTTCATTCAGCACAGGGTTGCAATCAGCTCAAAGTTACATTCAGCACAGGGTTACAAACAGCACAGGATTTCAATCAGCACAGATTTGCAATCAGCACAGCATTGCAATCAGCACAGGGTTATAACCAGCACAGAATTACAATCATCACAGGATTACAATCAGCACAGTGTTACAATATGCACAGCGTTACAATCAGCACAGGTTTACCATCATTACAGCAACACATTCAGCACAGAGTTGCAATCAGCACAGTATTTCAATCAGCACAGTGTTACAATCAGCACAGGGATGCAATAAGAAAAGGGTCATTATCAGCACAGGATTTCAATCATCTCAGGTTTATAATCAGCACAGGGTTTCGATCAGCACAGGGATAAAATTAGCACAGGTTTACTTCAGCACAGGATTACAATCAGCACAGTGTTACATTCAGGACAGTGATACAATCAGCACAGCATTAAAATCAGCACAAGATTACAATCAGCATAGCGTTACAAACGGCACAGGGATGCAACCAGCACAGGGTTACAATCAGCACAGCGTTGCCATCAGCACAGGTTTATAATTCGCACAGGCTAACATTCAGCACAGGATTACAATCAGCACAGCATTACAACCAGCACAGGGTTACAATCAGCACAGGGTTACTATCAGCATAGGATTGCAATCACCACAGGATTACAATCAGCACAGTGTTACATTCAGCACAGGGATGCAATCAGCACAGCATTACAATCAGCACAGGATTGCAATCAGTACAGTGTTGCAATCAGCACAGGATTTCAATCAGCACAGGGTTACAATCAGCTCATGGTTACATTCAGCACAGGTTTGCAATCAGCTCAAGGTTCCAATCAGGATAGGTTTACATCAGCACAGGTTGCAATCAGCACAGGATTTCAATCAGCACAGTAATACAATCAGCACAGGGTTACATGAGCAAAGAGTTACATGCAGTGAAGCTTTACAATCAGCAGAGGATTACAATCAGCACAGCGTTGCAATCAGCACAGGATTTCAATCAGCACAGCGCTTTAATCAGCACAGTGTCATAATCAGCAAAGGATTACAATCAGCACAGCGTTACAATCAGCACAGGTTTACAATCAGCACAGGATTACAATGAGAACAGGATTACAATCAGTACAGTGTAACAATCAGCACAGGATTTCAAACAGCACAGTGCTGCAGTCAGCACAAGATTACATTCAGCATAGGGTGACAATAAGCACAGGGTTACAATCAGCACAGAATTACAATCATCACTGGATTACAATCAGCACAGTGTTGCAATCAGCACAGGATTGCAATCAGCACAGGGTTACAACCAGCACAGAATTACAATCATCACAGGATTACAATCAGCACAGTGTTACAATATGCACAGCGTTACAATCAGCACAGGTTTACCATCATTACAGCAACACATTCAGCACAGGGTTGCAATCAGCACAGCATTGAAACCAGCACAGTTTTACAATCAGCACAGAATTACAATCATCACAGGATTACAATTAGCACAGTGTTGCAATCTGCACAGGATTTCAATCAGCACAGGGTTACAATCAGCTCAAGGTTACATTCAGCACAGGTTTGCAATCAGCTCAAGGTTCCAATCAGGACAGGTTTACATCAGCACAGGTTACATTCAACACAAGCTAACAATCAGCACAGCCTCACCATCAGCACAGGTTTACAATTCGCACAGGCTAACATTCAGCACAGGATTACATTCAGCACAGTGTAACAATCAGCAGGGATTTACAATCAACACAAGATTACAATCAGTATAGCGTTACAAGCAGCATAGGAATTCAATCAGCACAGGGTTGCAACCAGCACAGGGTTACAATCAGCACAGCGTTACCATCAGCACAGGTTTACAATTCGCACAGGCTAACATTCAGCACAGGAATACAATCAGCACAGCATTACAAGCAGCACAGGTTTACAATCAGCACAGGGTTACAATAAGCACAGGGTTACTATAAGCACAATGTGACAATCAGCATTGATTTACAATCAACACAAGATTACAATCAGCATAGGGTTACAAACAGCATAGCAATTCAATCAGCACAGGGTTGCAACCAGCACAGGGTTACAATCAGCACAGCGTTACCATCAGCACAGGTTTACAATTCGCACAGGCTAACATTCAGCACAGGATTACAATCAGCACAGTGTTGCAATCAGCACAGGATTTCATTCAGCACAGGGTTGCAATCAGCTCAAAGTTACATTCAGCACAGGGTTACAAACAGCACAGGATTTCAATCAGCACAGGTTTGCAATCAGCACAGCATTGCAATCAGCACAGGGTTATAACCAGCACAGAATTACAATCAGCACAGGGTTTCGATCAGCACAGGGATAAAATTAGCACAGGTTTACTTCAGCACAGGATTACAATCAGCACAGTGTTACATTCAGGACAGTGATACAATCAGCACAGCATTAAAATCAGCACAAGATTACAATCAGCATAGCGTTACAAACGGCACAGGGATGCAACCAGCACAGGGTTACAATCAGCACAGCGTTGCCATCAGCACAGGTTTACAATTCGCACAGGCTAACATTCAGCACAGGATTACAATCAGCACAGCATTACAACCAGCACAGGGTTACAATCAGCACAGGGTTACTATCAGCATAGGATTGCAATCACCACAGGATTACAATCAGCACAGTGTTACATTCAGCACAGGGATGCAATCAGCACAGCATTACAATCAGCACAGGTTTACAATCAGCACAGGGTTACAATAAGCACAGGGTTACTATAAGCACAATGTGACAATCAGCACTGATTTACAATCAACACAAGATTACAATCAGCATAGGGTTACAAACAGCATAGCAATTCAATCAGCACAGGGTTGCAACCAGCACAGGGTTACAATCAGCACAGCGTTACCATCAGCACAGGTTTACAATTCGCACAGGCTAACATTCAGCACATGATTACAATCAGCACAGGTTTACCATCATTACAGCAACACATTCAGCACAGGGTTGCAATCAGCACAGCATTGCAACCAGCACAGTTTTACAATCAGCACACGTTTACAATCAGCACAGGATTACAATCAGCACAGAATTACATTCATCACAGGATTACAATCAGCACAGTGTTGCAATCAGCACAGGATTTCATTCAGCACAGGGTTGCAATCAGCTCAAAGTTACATTCAGCACAGGGTTACAAACAGCACAGGATTTCAATCAGCACAGGTTTGCAATCAGCACAGCATTGCAATCAGCACAGGATTTCATTCAGCACAGGGTTGCAATCAGCTCAAAGTTACATTCAGCACAGGGTTACAAACAGCACAGGATTTCAATCAGCACAGGTTTGCAATCAGCACAGAATTACAATCATCACAGGATTACAATCAGCACAGTGTTACAATATGCACAGCGTTACAATCAGCACAGGTTTACCATCATTACAGCAACACATTCAGCACAGAGTTGCAATCAGCACAGGATTTCAATCAGCACAGTGTTACAATCAGCACAGGGATGCAATAAGCAAAGGGTCACTATCAGCACAGGATTTCAATCATCTCAGGTTTACAATCAGCACAGGGTTTCGATCAGCACAGGGATAAAATTAGCACAGGTTTACTTCAGCACAGGATTACAATCAGCACAGTGTTACATTCAGGACAGTGATACAATCAGCACAGCATTAAAATCAGCACAAGATTACAATCAGCATAGCGTTACAAAGGGCACAGGGATGCAACCAGCACAGGGTTACAATCAGCACAGCGTTGCCATCAGCACAGGTTTATAATTCGCACAGGCTAACATTCAGCACAGGATTACAATCAGCACAGCATTACAACCAGCACAGGGTTACAATCAGCACAGGGTTACTATCAGCATAGGATTGCAATCACCACAGGATTACAATCAGCACAGTGTTACATTCAGCACAGGGATGCAATCAGCACAGCATTACAATCAGCACAGGATTGCAATCAGTACAGTGTTACGATCACCACAGCGTTGCAATCAGCACAGGGATACAATAAGCACAGGGTTACAATCAGCACAGGATTGCAATCAGCACACGGTTGCAATCAGCGCAGGGTTACAGTCAGCACAGGATTTAAATCAGCACTGCACTGCAATCAGAAGAGTGTTGCAATCAGCACAGGATTACAATCAGCACACGTTTACAATCAGCAAAGGGTTGCAATCAGCACAGCATTACAACCAGCACAGTTTTACAATCAGCACAGAATTGCAATCATCACAGGATTACAATCAGCACAGTGTTGCAATCAGCACAGGATTTCAATCAGCACAGGGTTACAATCAGCTCATGGTTACATTCAGCACAGGTTTGCAATCAGCTCAAGGTTCCAATCAGGATAGGTTTACATCAGCACAGGTTGCAATCAGCACAGGATTTCAATCAGTACAGGGTTACAATCAGCTCAAGGTTCCAATCAGTACAGGGTTACATCACCACAGGATTACAATCAGCACAGTGTTACATTCAGCACAGGGATGCAATCAGCACAGCATTACAATCAGCACAGGATTGCAATCAGTACAGTGTTGCAATCAGCACAGGATTTCAATCAGCACAGGAATACAATCAGCACAGGGTTACATGAGCAAAGAGTTACATGCAGTGAAGCTTTACAATCAGCAGAGGATTACAATCAGCACAGCGTTGCAATCAGCACAGGATTTCAATCAGCACAGCGCTGTAATCAGCACAGTGTCATAATCAGCAAAGGATTACAATCAGCACAGCGTTACAATCAGCACAGGTTTACAATCAGCACAGGATTACAATGAGAACAGGATTACAATCAGTACAGTGTAACAATCAGCACAGGATTTCAAACAGCACAGTGCTGCAGTCAGCACAAGATTACAATCAGCATAGGGTGACAATAAGCACAGGGTTACAATCAGCACAGAATTACAATCATCACTGGATTACAATCAGCACAGTGTTGCAATCAGCACATGATTGCAATCAGCACAGGGTTACAGCCAGCACAGAACTACAATCATCACAGGATTACAATCAGCACAGTGTTACAATATGCACAGCGTTACAATCAGCACAGGTTTACCATCATTACAGCAACACATTCAGCACAGGGTTGCAATCAGCACAGCATTGAAACCAGCACAGTTTTACAATCAGCACAGAATTACAATCATCACAGGATTACAATCAGCACAGTGTTGCAATCTGCACAGGATTTCAATCAGCACAGGGTTACAATCAGCTCAAGGTTACATTCAGCACAGGTTTGCAATCAGCTCAAGGTTCCAATCAGGACAGGTTTACATCAGCACAGGTTACATTCAACACAAGCTAACAATCAGCACAGCCTCACCATCAGCACAGGTTTACAATTCGCACAGGCTAACATTCAGCACAGGATTACATTCAGCACAGTGTAACAATCAGCAGGGATTTACAATCAACACAAGATTACAATCAGTATAGCGTTACAAGCAGCATAGGAATTCAATCAGCACAGGGTTGCAACCAGCACAGGGTTACAATCAGCACAGCGTTACCATCAGCACAGGTTTACAATTCGCACAGGCTAACATTCAGCACAGGAATACAATCAGCACAGCATTACAAGCAGCACAGGTTTACAATCAGCACAGGGTTACAATAAGCACAGGGTTACTATAAGCACAATGTGACAATCAGCATTGATTTACAATCAACACAAGATTACAATCAGCATAGGGTTACAAACAGCATAGCAATTCAATCAGCACAGGGTTGCAACCAGCACAGTGTTACAATCAGCACAGCGTTACCATCAGCACAGGTTTACAATTCGCACAGGCTAACATTCAGCACAGGATTACAATCAGCACAGTGTTGCAATCAGCACAGGATTTCATTCAGCACAGGGTTGCAATCAGCTCAAAGTTACATTCAGCACAGGGTTACAAACAGCACAGGATTTCAATCAGCACAGGTTTGCAATCAGCACAGCATTGCAATCAGCACAGGGTTATAACCAGCACAGAATTACAATCATCACAGGATTACAATCAGCACAGTGTTACAATATGCACAGCGTTACAATCAGCACAGGTTTACCATCATTACAGCAACACATTCAGCACAGAGTTGCAATCAGCACAGGATTTCAATCAGCACAGTGTTACAATCAGCACAGGGATGCAATAAGCAAAGGGTCATTATCAGCACAGGATTTCAATCATCTCAGGTTTACAATCAGCACAGGGTTTCGATCAGCACAGGGATAAAATTAGCACAGGTTTACTTCAGCACAGGATTACAATCAGCACAGTGTTACATTCAGGACAGTGATGCAATCAGCACAGCATTAAAATCAGCACAAGATTACAATCAGCATAGCGTTACAAACGGCACAGGGATGCAACCAGCACAGGGTTACAATCAGCACAGCGTTGCCATCAGCACAGGTTTACAATTCGCACAGGCTAACATTCAGCACAGGATTACAATCAGCACAGCATTACAACCAGCACAATGTTACAATCAGCACAGGGTTACTATCAGCATAGGATTGCAATCACCACAGGATTACAATCAGCACAGTGTTACATTCAGCACAGGGATGCAATCAGCACAGCATTACAATCAGCACAGGTTTACAATCAGCACAGGGTTACAATAAGCACAGGGTTACTATAAGCACAATGTGACAATCAGCACTGATTTACAATCAACACAAGATTACAATCAGCATAGGGTTACAAACAGCATAGCAATTCAATCAGCACAGGGTTTCAACCAGCACAGGGTTACAATCAGCACAGCGTTACGATCAGCACAGGTTTACAATTCGCACAGGCTAACATTCAGCACATGATTACAATCAGCACAGGTTTACCATCATTACAGCAACACATTCAGCACAGGGTTGCAATCAGCACACCATTGCAACCAGCACAGTTTTACAATCAGCACACGTTTACAATCAGCACAGGATTACAATCAGCACAGAATTACATTCATCACAGGATTACAATCAGCACAGTGTTGCAATCAGCACAGGATTTCATTCAGCACAGGGTTGCAATCAGCTCAAAGTTACATTCAGCACAGGGTTACAAACAGCACAGGATTTCAATCAGCACAGGTTTGCAATCAGCACAGCATTGCAATCAGCACAGGGTTATAACCAGCACAGAATTACAATCATCACAGGATTACAATCAGCACAGTGTTACAATATGCACAGCGTTACAATCAGCACAGGTTTACCATCATTACAGCAACACATTCAGCACAGAGTTGCAATCAGCACAGGATTTCAATCAGCACAGTGTTACAATCAGCACAGGGATGCAATAAGCAAAGGGTCACTATCAGCACAGGATTTCAATCATCTCAGGTTTACAATCAGCACAGGGTTTCGATCAGCACAGGGATAAAATTAGCACAGGTTTACTTCAGCACAGGATTACAATCAGCACAGTGTTACATTCAGGACAGTGATACAATCAGCACAGCATTAAAATCAGCACAAGATTACAATCAGCATAGCGTTACAAACGGCACAGGGATGCAACCAGCACAGGGTTACAATCAGCACAGCGTTGCCATCAGCACAGGTTTATAATTCGCACAGGCTAACATTCAGCACAGGATTACAATCAGCACAGCATTACAACCAGCACAGGGTTACAATCAGCACAGGGTTACTATTAGCATAGGATTGCAATCACCACAGGATTACAATCAGCACAGTGTTACATTCAGCACAGGGATGCAATCAGCACAGCATTACAATCAGCACAGGATTGCAATCAGTACAGTGTTACGATCACCACAGCGTTGCAATCAGCACAGGGATACAATAAGCACAGGGTTACAATCAGCACAGGATTGCAATCAGCACACGGTTGCAATCAGCGCAGGGTTACAGTCAGCACAGGATTTAAATCAGCACTGCACTGCAATCAGAAGAGTGTTGCAATCAGCACAGGATTACAATCAGCACACGTTTACAATCAGCAAAGGGTTGCAATCAGCACAGCATTACAACCAGCACAGTTTTACAATCAGCACAGAATTGCAATCATCACAGGATTACAATCAGCACAGTGTTGCAATCAGCACAGGATTTCAATCAGCACAGGGTTACAATCAGCTCATGGTTACATTCAGCACAGGTTTGCAATCAGCTCAAGGTTCCAATCAGGATAGGTTTACATCAGCACAGGTTGCAATCAGCACAGGATTACAATAAGCACAGGGTTACAATCACCACAGGATTACAATCAGCACAGTGTTACATTCAGCACAGTGTTACAATCAGCACAGGATTACATTTAGCCCAGGGTTACAATCAGCACAGATTTACCATCATGACAGCAACACAATGAGCACAGCGTCACAAGCAGCACAGGGTTACAATCAGTGCAAAAAAACAATCAGCACAGGATTGCAATCAGCACACGTTTACAATCAGCAAAGGGTTGCAATCAGCACAGCATTACAACCAGCACAGTTTTACAAT
The DNA here is from genome assembly GCF_044704955.1 of Pristiophorus japonicus. Lineage (NCBI taxonomy): Eukaryota > Metazoa > Chordata > Chondrichthyes > Pristiophoridae > Pristiophorus > Pristiophorus japonicus. Next base: position 134,708 of record NW_027254405.1, on the reverse strand, counting down.
CAGCACAGAATTGCAATCATCACAGGATTACAATCAGCACAGTGTTGCAATCAGCACAGGATTTCAATCAGCACAGGGTTACAATCAGCTCATGGTTACATTCAGCACAGGTTTGCAATCAGCTCAAGGTTCCAATCAGGATAGGTTTACATCAGCACAGGTTGCAATCAGCACAGGATTTCAATCAGCACAGGAATACAATCAGCACAGGGTTTCGATCAGCACAGGGATAAAATTAGCACAGGTTTACTTCAGCACAGGATTACAATCAGCACAGTGTTACATTCAGGACAGTGATACAATCAGCACAGCATTAAAATCAGCACAAGATTACAATCAGCATAGCGTTACAAACGGCACAGGGATGCAACCAGCACAGGGTTACAATCAGCACAGCGTTGCCATCAGCACAGGTTTACAATTCGCACAGGCTAACATTCAGCACAGGATTACAATCAGCACAGCATTACAACCAGCACAGGGTTACAATCAGCACAGGGTTACTATCAGCATAGGATTGCAATCACCACAGGATTACAATCAGCACAGTGTTACATTCAGCACAGGGATGCAATCAGCACAGCATTACAATCAGCACAGGTTTACAATCAGCACAGGGTTACAATAAGCACAGGGTTACTATAAGCACAATGTGACAATCAGCACTGATTTACAATCAACACAAGATTACAATCAGCATAGGGTTACAAACAGCATAGCAATTCAATCAGCACAGGGTTGCAACCAGCACAGGGTTACAATCAGCACAGCGTTACCATCAGCACAGGTTTACAATTCGCACAGGCTAACATTCAGCACATGATTACAATCAGCACAGGTTTACCATCATTACAGCAACACATTCAGCACAGGGTTGCAATCAGCACAGCATTGCAACCAGCACAGTTTTACAATCAGCACACGTTTACAATCAGCACAGGATTACAATCAGCACAGAATTACATTCATCACAGGATTACAATCAGCACAGTGTTGCAATCAGCACAGGATTTCATTCAGCACAGGGTTGCAATCAGCTCAAAGTTACATTCAGCACAGGGTTACAAACAGCACAGGATTTCAATCAGCACAGGTTTGCAATCAGCACAGCATTGCAATCAGCACAGGATTTCATTCAGCACAGGGTTGCAATCAGCTCAAAGTTACATTCAGCACAGGGTTACAAACAGCACAGGATTTCAATCAGCACAGGTTTGCAATCAGCACAGAATTACAATCATCACAGGATTACAATCAGCACAGTGTTACAATATGCACAGCGTTACAATCAGCACAGGTTTACCATCATTACAGCAACACATTCAGCACAGAGTTGCAATCAGCACAGGATTTCAATCAGCACAGTGTTACAATCAGCACAGGGATGCAATAAGCAAAGGGTCACTATCAGCACAGGATTTCAATCATCTCAGGTTTACAATCAGCACAGGGTTTCGATCAGCACAGGGATAAAATTAGCACAGGTTTACTTCAGCACAGGATTACAATCAGCACAGTGTTACATTCAGGACAGTGATACAATCAGCACAGCATTAAAATCAGCACAAGATTACAATCAGCATAGCGTTACAAAGGGCACAGGGATGCAACCAGCACAGGGTTACAATCAGCACAGCGTTGCCATCAGCACAGGTTTATAATTCGCACAGGCTAACATTCAGCACAGGATTACAATCAGCACAGCATTACAACCAGCACAGGGTTACAATCAGCACAGGGTTACTATCAGCATAGGATTGCAATCACCACAGGATTACAATCAGCACAGTGTTACATTCAGCACAGGGATGCAATCAGCACAGCATTACAATCAGCACAGGATTGCAATCAGTACAGTGTTACGATCACCACAGCGTTGCAATCAGCACAGGGATACAATAAGCACAGGGTTACAATCAGCACAGGATTGCAATCAGCACACGGTTGCAATCAGCGCAGGGTTACAGTCAGCACAGGATTTAAATCAGCACTGCACTGCAATCAGAAGAGTGTTGCAATCAGCACAGGATTACAATCAGCACACGTTTACAATCAGCAAAGGGTTGCAATCAGCACAGCATTACAACCAGCACAGTTTTACAATCAGCACAGAATTGCAATCATCACAGGATTACAATCAGCACAGTGTTGCAATCAGCACAGGATTTCAATCAGCACAGGGTTACAATCAGCTCATGGTTACATTCAGCACAGGTTTGCAATCAGCTCAAGGTTCCAATCAGGATAGGTTTACATCAGCACAGGTTGCAATCAGCACAGGATTTCAATCAGTACAGGGTTACAATCAGCTCAAGGTTCCAATCAGTACAGGGTTACATCACCACAGGATTACAATCAGCACAGTGTTACATTCAGCACAGGGATGCAATCAGCACAGCATTACAATCAGCACAGGATTGCAATCAGTACAGTGTTGCAATCAGCACAGGATTTCAATCAGCACAGGAATACAATCAGCACAGGGTTACATGAGCAAAGAGTTACATGCAGTGAAGCTTTACAATCAGCAGAGGATTACAATCAGCACAGCGTTGCAATCAGCACAGGATTTCAATCAGCACAGCGCTGTAATCAGCACAGTGTCATAATCAGCAAAGGATTACAATCAGCACAGCGTTACAATCAGCACAGGTTTACAATCAGCACAGGATTACAATGAGAACAGGATTACAATCAGTACAGTGTAACAATCAGCACAGGATTTCAAACAGCACAGTGCTGCAGTCAGCACAAGATTACAATCAGCATAGGGTGACAATAAGCACAGGGTTACAATCAGCACAGAATTACAATCATCACTGGATTACAATCAGCACAGTGTTGCAATCAGCACATGATTGCAATCAGCACAGGGTTACAGCCAGCACAGAACTACAATCATCACAGGATTACAATCAGCACAGTGTTACAATATGCACAGCGTTACAATCAGCACAGGTTTACCATCATTACAGCAACACATTCAGCACAGGGTTGCAATCAGCACAGCATTGAAACCAGCACAGTTTTACAATCAGCACAGAATTACAATCATCACAGGATTACAATCAGCACAGTGTTGCAATCTGCACAGGATTTCAATCAGCACAGGGTTACAATCAGCTCAAGGTTACATTCAGCACAGGTTTGCAATCAGCTCAAGGTTCCAATCAGGACAGGTTTACATCAGCACAGGTTACATTCAACACAAGCTAACAATCAGCACAGCCTCACCATCAGCACAGGTTTACAATTCGCACAGGCTAACATTCAGCACAGGATTACATTCAGCACAGTGTAACAATCAGCAGGGATTTACAATCAACACAAGATTACAATCAGTATAGCGTTACAAGCAGCATAGGAATTCAATCAGCACAGGGTTGCAACCAGCACAGGGTTACAATCAGCACAGCGTTACCATCAGCACAGGTTTACAATTCGCACAGGCTAACATTCAGCACAGGAATACAATCAGCACAGCATTACAAGCAGCACAGGTTTACAATCAGCACAGGGTTACAATAAGCACAGGGTTACTATAAGCACAATGTGACAATCAGCATTGATTTACAATCAACACAAGATTACAATCAGCATAGGGTTACAAACAGCATAGCAATTCAATCAGCACAGGGTTGCAACCAGCACAGTGTTACAATCAGCACAGCGTTACCATCAGCACAGGTTTACAATTCGCACAGGCTAACATTCAGCACAGGATTACAATCAGCACAGTGTTGCAATCAGCACAGGATTTCATTCAGCACAGGGTTGCAATCAGCTCAAAGTTACATTCAGCACAGGGTTACAAACAGCACAGGATTTCAATCAGCACAGGTTTGCAATCAGCACAGCATTGCAATCAGCACAGGGTTATAACCAGCACAGAATTACAATCATCACAGGATTACAATCAGCACAGTGTTACAATATGCACAGCGTTACAATCAGCACAGGTTTACCATCATTACAGCAACACATTCAGCACAGAGTTGCAATCAGCACAGGATTTCAATCAGCACAGTGTTACAATCAGCACAGGGATGCAATAAGCAAAGGGTCATTATCAGCACAGGATTTCAATCATCTCAGGTTTACAATCAGCACAGGGTTTCGATCAGCACAGGGATAAAATTAGCACAGGTTTACTTCAGCACAGGATTACAATCAGCACAGTGTTACATTCAGGACAGTGATGCAATCAGCACAGCATTAAAATCAGCACAAGATTACAATCAGCATAGCGTTACAAACGGCACAGGGATGCAACCAGCACAGGGTTACAATCAGCACAGCGTTGCCATCAGCACAGGTTTACAATTCGCACAGGCTAACATTCAGCACAGGATTACAATCAGCACAGCATTACAACCAGCACAATGTTACAATCAGCACAGGGTTACTATCAGCATAGGATTGCAATCACCACAGGATTACAATCAGCACAGTGTTACATTCAGCACAGGGATGCAATCAGCACAGCATTACAATCAGCACAGGTTTACAATCAGCACAGGGTTACAATAAGCACAGGGTTACTATAAGCACAATGTGACAATCAGCACTGATTTACAATCAACACAAGATTACAATCAGCATAGGGTTACAAACAGCATAGCAATTCAATCAGCACAGGGTTTCAACCAGCACAGGGTTACAATCAGCACAGCGTTACGATCAGCACAGGTTTACAATTCGCACAGGCTAACATTCAGCACATGATTACAATCAGCACAGGTTTACCATCATTACAGCAACACATTCAGCACAGGGTTGCAATCAGCACACCATTGCAACCAGCACAGTTTTACAATCAGCACACGTTTACAATCAGCACAGGATTACAATCAGCACAGAATTACATTCATCACAGGATTACAATCAGCACAGTGTTGCAATCAGCACAGGATTTCATTCAGCACAGGGTTGCAATCAGCTCAAAGTTACATTCAGCACAGGGTTACAAACAGCACAGGATTTCAATCAGCACAGGTTTGCAATCAGCACAGCATTGCAATCAGCACAGGGTTATAACCAGCACAGAATTACAATCATCACAGGATTACAATCAGCACAGTGTTACAATATGCACAGCGTTACAATCAGCACAGGTTTACCATCATTACAGCAACACATTCAGCACAGAGTTGCAATCAGCACAGGATTTCAATCAGCACAGTGTTACAATCAGCACAGGGATGCAATAAGCAAAGGGTCACTATCAGCACAGGATTTCAATCATCTCAGGTTTACAATCAGCACAGGGTTTCGATCAGCACAGGGATAAAATTAGCACAGGTTTACTTCAGCACAGGATTACAATCAGCACAGTGTTACATTCAGGACAGTGATACAATCAGCACAGCATTAAAATCAGCACAAGATTACAATCAGCATAGCGTTACAAACGGCACAGGGATGCAACCAGCACAGGGTTACAATCAGCACAGCGTTGCCATCAGCACAGGTTTATAATTCGCACAGGCTAACATTCAGCACAGGATTACAATCAGCACAGCATTACAACCAGCACAGGGTTACAATCAGCACAGGGTTACTATTAGCATAGGATTGCAATCACCACAGGATTACAATCAGCACAGTGTTACATTCAGCACAGGGATGCAATCAGCACAGCATTACAATCAGCACAGGATTGCAATCAGTACAGTGTTACGATCACCACAGCGTTGCAATCAGCACAGGGATACAATAAGCACAGGGTTACAATCAGCACAGGATTGCAATCAGCACACGGTTGCAATCAGCGCAGGGTTACAGTCAGCACAGGATTTAAATCAGCACTGCACTGCAATCAGAAGAGTGTTGCAATCAGCACAGGATTACAATCAGCACACGTTTACAATCAGCAAAGGGTTGCAATCAGCACAGCATTACAACCAGCACAGTTTTACAATCAGCACAGAATTGCAATCATCACAGGATTACAATCAGCACAGTGTTGCAATCAGCACAGGATTTCAATCAGCACAGGGTTACAATCAGCTCATGGTTACATTCAGCACAGGTTTGCAATCAGCTCAAGGTTCCAATCAGGATAGGTTTACATCAGCACAGGTTGCAATCAGCACAGGATTTCAATCAGTACAGGGTTACAATCAGCTCAAGGTCCCAATCAGTACAGGGTTACATCAGCACAGGCTAACAATCAGCAGAGGGTTACAATCAGCACAGGAATACAATCAGCACAGGGTTACATGAGCAAAGAGTTACATGCAGTGAAGCTTTACAATCAGCAGAGCGTTGCAATCAGCACAGCATTTCAATCAGCACAGCGCTGTAATCAGCACAGTGTTGTAATCAGCACAGGATTACAATCAGCACAGCGTTACAATCAGCACAGGTTTACAATCAGTGCAAAAATACAAACAGCACAGTGTAACAATCAGCACAGGGTATCAAACAGCACAGCGCTGCAGTCAGCACATGATTACAATCAGCACAGGATTACAATAAGCACAGGGTTACAATCACCACAGGATTACAATCAGCACAGTGTTACATTCAGCACAGTGTTACAATCAGCACAGGATTACATTTAGCCCAGGGTTACAATCAGCACAGATTTACCATCATGACAGCAACACAATGAGCACAGCGTCACAAGCAGCACAGGGTTACAATCAGTGCAAAAAAACAATCAGCACAGGATTGCAATCAGCACACGTTTACAATCAGCAAAGGGTTGCAATCAGCACAGCATTACAACCAGCACAGTTTTACAATCAGCACAGAATTGCAATCATCACAGGATTACAATCAGCACAGTGTTGCAATCAGCACAGGATTTCAATCAGCACAGGGTTACAATCAGCTCATGGTTACATTCAGCACAGGTTTGCAATCAGCTCAAGGTTCCAATCAGGATAGGTTTACATCAGCACAGGTTGCAATCAGCACAGGATTTCAATCAGCACAGGAATACAATCAGCACAGGGTTACATGAGCAAAGAGTTACATGCAGTGAAGCTTTACATTCAGCAGAGGATTACAATCAGCACAGCGTTGCAATCAGCACAGGATTTCAATCAGCACAGCGCTTTAATCAGCACAGTGTCATAATCAGCAAAGGATTACAATCAGCACAGCGTTACAAGCAGCACAGGTTTACAATCAGCACAGTGTAACAATCAGCACAGGATTTCAAACAGCACAGTGCTGCAGTCAGCACAAGATTACAATCAGCATAGGGTGACAATAAGCACAGGGTTACAATCAGCACAGAATTACAATCATCACTGGATTATAATCAGCACAGTGTTGCAATCAGCACAGGATTGCAATCAGCACAGTGTTACAATATGCACAGCGTTACAATCAGCACAGGTTTACCATCATTACAGCAACACATTCAGCACAGGGTTGCAATCAGCACAGCATTGAAACCAGCACAGTTTTACAATCAGCACAGAATTACAATCATCACAGGATTACAATCAGCACAGTGTTGCAATCTGCACAGGATTTCAATCAGCACAGGGTTACAATCAGCTCAAGGTTACATTCAGCACCGGGTTGCAATCAGCTCAAGGTTCCAATCAGGACAGGTTTACATCAGCACAGGTTACATTCAACACAAGCTAACAATCAGCACAGCCTCACCATCAGCACAGGTTTACAATTCGCACAGGCTAACATTCAGCACAGGATTACATTCAGCACAGTGTAACAATCAGCAGGGATTTACAATCAACACAAGATTACAATCAGTATAGCGTTACAAGCAGCATAGGAATTCAATCAGCACAGGGTTGCAACCAGCACAGGGTTACAATCAGCACAGCGTTACCATCAGCACAGGTTTACAATTCGCACAGGCTAACATTCAGCACAGGAATACAATCAGCACAGCATTACAAGCAGCACAGGTTTACAATCAGCACAGGGTTACAATAAGCACAGGGTTACTATAAGCACAATGTGACAATCAGCATTGATTTACAATCAACACAAGATTACAATCAGCATAGGGTTACAAAAAGCATAGCAATTCAATCAGCACAGGGTTGCAACCAGCACAGGGTTACAATCAGCACAGCGTTACCATCAGCACAGGTTTACAATTCGCACAGGCTAACATTCAGCACAGGATTACAATCAGCACAGTGTTGCAATCAGCACAGGATTTCATTCAGCACAGGGTTGCAATCAGCTCAAAGTTACATTCAGCACAGGGTTACAAACAGCACAGGATTTCAATCAGCACAGGTTTGCAATCAGCACAGCATTGCAATCAGCACAGGGTTATAACCAGCACAGAATTACAATCATCACAGGATTACAATCAGCACAGTGTTACAATATGCACAGCGTTACAATCAGCAGAGGTTTACCATCATTACAGCAACACATTCAGCACAGAGTTGCAATCAGCACAGGATTTCAATCAGCACAGTGTTACAATCAGCACAGGGATGCAATAAGCAAAGGGTCATTATCAGCACAGGATTTCAATCATCTCAGGTTTACAATCAGCACAGGGTTTCGATCAGCACAGGGATAAAATTAGCACAGGTTTACTTCAGCACAGGATTACAATCAGCACAGTGTTACATTCAGGACAGTGATACAATCAGCACAGCATTAAAATCAGCACAAGATTACAATCAGCATAGCGTTACAAACGGCACAGGGATGCAACCAGCACAGGGTTACAATCAGCACAGCGTTGCCATCAGCACAGGTTTACAATTCGCACAGGCTAACATTCAGCACAGGATTACAATCAGCACAGCATTACAACCAGCACAGGGTTACAATCAGCACAGGGTTACTATCAGCATAGGATTGCAATCACCACAGGATTACAATCAGCACAGTGTTTCATTCAGCACAGGGATGCAATCAGCACAGCATTACAATCAGCACAGGTTTACAATCAGCACAGGGTTACAATAAGCACAGGGTTACTATAAGCACAATGTGACAATCAGCACTGATTTACAATCAACACAAGATTACAATCAGCATAGGGTTACAAACAGCATAGCAATTCAATCAGCACAGGGTTGCAACCAGCACAGGGTTACAATCAGCACAGTGTTACCATCAGCACAGGTTTACAATTCGCACAGGCTAACATTCAGCACAGGATTACAATCAGCACAGGTTTACCATCATTACAGCAACACATTCAGCACAGGATTGCAATCAGCACAGCATTGCAACCAGCACAGTTTTACAATCAGCACACGTTTACAATCAGCACAGGATTACAATCAGCACAGAATTACATTCATCACAGGATTACAATCAGCACAGTGTTGCAATCAGCACAGGATTTCATTCAGCACAGGGTTGCAATCAGCTCAAAGTTACATTCAGCACAGGGTTACAAACAGCACAGGATTTCAATCAGCACCGGTTTGCAATCAGCACAGCATTGCAATCAGCACAGGGTTATAACCAGCACAGAATTACAATCATCACAGGATTACAATCAGCACAGTGTTACAATATGCACAGCGTTACAATCAGCACAGGTTTACCATCATTACAGCAACACATTCAGCACAGAGTTGCAATCAGCACAGGATTTCAATCAGCACAGTGTTACAATCAGCACAGGGATGCAATAAGCAAAGGGTCACTATCAGCACAGGATTTCAATCATCTCAGGTTTACAATCAGCACAGGGTTTCGATCAGCACAGCGATAAAATTAGCACAGGTTTACTTCAGCACAGGATTACAATCAGCACAGTGTTACATTCAGGACAGTGATACAATCAGCACAGCATTAAAATCAGCACAAGATTACAATCAGCATAGCGTTACAAACGGCACAGGGATGCAACCAGCACAGGGTTACAATCAGCACAGCGTTGCCATCAGCACAGGTTTATAATTCGCACAGGCTAACATTCAGCACAGGATTACAATCAGCACAGCATTACAACCAGCACAGGGTTACAATCAGCACAGGGTTACTATCAGCATAGGATTGCAATCACCACAGGATTACAATCAGCACAGTGTTACATTCAGCACAGGGATGCAATCAGCACAGCATTACAATCAGCACAGGATTGCAATCAGTACAGTGTTACGATCACCACAGCGTTGCAATCAGCACAGGGATACAATAGCACAGGGTTACAATCAGCACAGGATTGCAATCAGCACACGGTTGCAATCAGCGCAGGGTTACAGTCAGCACAGGATTTAAATCAGCACTGCACTGCAATCAGAAGAGTTTTGCAATCAGCACAGGATTACAATCAGCACACGTTTACAATCTGCAAAGGGTTGCAATCAGCACAGCATTACAACCAGCACAGTTTTACAATCAGCACAGAATTACAATCATCACAGGATTACAATCAGCACAGTGTTGCAATCAGTACAGGATTTCAATCAGCACAGGGTTACAATCAGCTCATGGTTACATTCAGCACAGGTTTGCAATCAGCTCAAGGTTCCAATCAGGATAGGTTTACATCAGCACAGGTTGCAATCAGCACAGGATTTCAATCAGCACAGGGTTACAATCAGCTCAAGGTACCAATCAGTACAGGGTTACATCAGCACAGGCTAACAATCAGCAGAGGGTTACAATCAGCACAGGAATACAATCAGCACAGGGTTACATGAGCAAAGAGTTACATGCAGTGAAGCTTTACAATCAGCAGAGGATTACAATCAGCACAGCGTTGCAATCAGCACAGCATTTCAATCAGCACAGCGCTGTAATCAGCACAGTGTTGTAATCAGCACAGGATTACAATCAGCACAGCGTTACAATCAGCCCAGGGTTACAAACAGCACATTGTAACAATCAGCACAGGGTATCAAACAGCACAGCGCTGCAGTCAGCACATGATTACAATCAGCACAGGATTACAATAAGCACAGGGTTACAATCACCACAGGATTACAATCAGCACAGTGTTACATTCAGCACAGGGATGCAATCAGCACAGCATTACAATCAGCACAGGATTGCAATCAGTACAGTGTTACAATCAGCACAGGGTTACATTCAGCCCAGGGTTACAATCAGCACAGATTTACCATCATGACAGCAACACAATGAGCACAGCGTTACAAGCAGCACAGGGTTACAATCAGTGCAAAAATACAATCAGCACAGGATTACAATCAGCACAGCATTGCAATCAGCACAGTTTGCAATCAGCACAGGATTACAATCAGCACAAGATTACAACCAGCACAGGAATTTAATCAGCACAGGTTTACAATCAGCAAAGCATTACAATTAGCACTGGGTTGCAATCAGCACAGGATTACAATCAACACAGTGTTGCAATCTGCACAGGATTTCAATCAGCACAGGGTTACAATCAGCTCAAGGTTACATTCAGCACCGGGTTGCAATCAGCTCAAGGTTCCAATCAGGACAGGTTTACATCAGCAAAGGTTACATTCAGCACAAGCTGACAATCAGCACAGCGTCACCATCAGCACAGGTTTACAATTCGCACAGGCTAACATTCAGCACAGGATTACATTCAGCACAGTGTAACAATCAGCAGGGATTTACAATCAACACAAGATTACAATCAGTATAGCGTTACAAGCAGCATAGGAATTCAATCAGCACAGGGTTGCAACCAGCACAGGGTTACAATCAGCACAGCGTTACCATCAGCACAGGTTTACAATTCGCACAGGCTAACATTCAGCACAGGAATACAATCAGCACAGCATTACAAGCAGCACAGGTTTACAATCAGCACAGGGTTACAATAAGCACAGGGTTACTATAAGCACAATGTGACAATCAGCATTGATTTACAATCAACACAAGATTACAATCAGCATAGGGTTACAAACAGCATAGCAATTCAATCAGCACAGGGTTGCAACCAGCACAGGGTTACAATCAGCACAGCGTTACCATCAGCACAGGTTTACAATTCGCACAGGCTAACATTCAGCACAGGATTACAATCAGCACAGTGTTGCAATCAGCACAGGATTTCATTCAGCACAGGGTTGCAATCAGCTCAAAGTTACATTCAGCACAGGGTTACAAACAGCACAGGATTTCAATCAGCACAGGTTTGCAATCAGCACAGCATTGCAATCAGCACAGGGTTATAACCAGCACAGAATTACAATCATCACAGGATTACAATCAGCACAGTGTTACAATATGCACAGCGTTACAATCAGCAGAGGTTTACCATCATTACAGCAACACATTCAGCACAGAGTTGCAATCAGCACAGGATTTCAATCAGCACAGTGTTACAATCAGCACAGGGATGCAATAAGCAAAGGGTCATTATCAGCACAGGATTTCAATCATCTCAGGTTTACAATCAGCACAGGGTTTCGATCAGCACAGGGATAAAATTAGCACAGGTTTACTTCAGCACAGGATTACAATCAGCACAGTGTTACATTCAGGACAGTGATACAATCAGCACAGCATTAAAATCAGCACAAGATTACAATCAGCATAGCGTTACAAACGGCACAGGGATGCAACCAGCACAGGGTTACAATCAGCACAGCGTTGCCATCAGCACAGGTTTACAATTCGCACAGGCTAAGATTCAGCACAGGATTACAATCAGCACAGCATTACAACCAGCACAGGGTTACAATCAGCACAGGGTTACTATCAGCATAGGATTGCAATGACCACAGGATTACAATCAGCACAGTGTTTCATTCAGCACAGGGATGCAATCAGCACAGCATTACAATCAGCACAGGTTTACAATCAGCACAGGGTTACAATAAGCACAGGGTTACTATAAGCACAATGTGACAATCAGCACTGATTTACAATCAACACAAGATTACAATCAGCATAGGGTTACAAACAGCATAGCAATTCAATCAGCACAGGGTTGCAACCAGCACAGGGTTACAATCAGCACAGTGTTACCATCAGCACAGGTTTACAATTCGCACAGGCTAACATTCAGCACAGGATTACAATCAGCACAGGTTTACCATCATTACAGCAACACATTCAGCACAGGATTGCAATCAGCACAGCATTGCAACCAGCACAGTTTTACAATCAGCACACGTTTACAATCAGCACAGGATTACAATCAGCACAGAATTACATTCATCACAGGATTACAATCAGCACAGTGTTGCAATCAGCACAGGATTTCATTCAGCACAGGGTTGCAATCAGCTCAAAGTTACATTCAGCACAGGGTTACAAACAGCACAGGATTTCAATCAGCACCGGTTTGCAATCAGCACAGCATTGCAATCAGCACAGGGTTATAACCAGCACAGAATTACAATCATCACAGGATTACAATCAGCACAGTGTTACAATATGCACAGCGTTACAATCAGCACAGGTTTACCATCATTACAGCAACACATTCAGCACAGAGTTGCAATCAGCACAGGATTTCAATCAGCACAGTGTTACAATCAGCACAGGGATGCAATAAGCAAAGGGTCACTATCAGCACAGGATTTCAATCATCTCAGGTTTACAATCAGCACAGGGTTTCGATCAGCACAGGGATAAAATTAGCACAGGTTTACTTCAGCACAGGATTACAATCAGCACAGTGTTACATTCAGGACAGTGATACAATCAGCACAGCATTAAAATCAGCACAAGATTACATTCAGCATAGCGTTACAAACGGCACAGGGATGCAACCAGCACAGGGTTACAATCAGCACAGCGTTGCCATCAGCACAGGTTTATAATTCGCACAGGCTAACATTCAGCACAGGATTACAATCAGCACAGCATTACAACCAGCACAGGGTTACAATCAGGACAGGTTTACTATCAGCATAGGATTGCAATCACCACAGGATTACAATCAGCACAGTGTTACATTCAGCACAGGGATGCAATCAGCACAGCATTACAATCAGCACAGGATTGCAATCAGTACAGTGTTACGATCACCACAGCGTTGCAATCAGCACAGGGATACAATAAGCACAGGGTTACAATCAGCACAGGATTGCAATCAGCACACGGTTGCAATCAGCGCAGGGTTACAGTCAGCACAGGATTTAAATCAGCACTGCACTGCAATCAGAAGAGTTTTGCAATCAGCACAGGATTACAATCAGCACACGTTTACAATCTGCAAAGGGTTGCAATCAGCACAGCATTACAACCAGCACAGTTTTACAATCAGCACAGAATTACAATCATCACAGGATTACAATCAGCACAGTGTTGCAATCAGTACAGGATTTCAATCAGCACAGGGTTACAATCAGCTCATGGTTACATTCAGCACAGGTTTGCAATCAGCTCAAGGTTCCAATCAGGATAGGTTTACATCAGCACAGGTTGCAATCAGCACAGGATTTCAATCAGCACAGGGTTACAATCAGCTCAAGGTACCAATCAGTACAGGGTTACATCAGCACAGGCTAACAATCAGCAGAGGGTTACAATCAGCACAGGAATACAATCAGCACAGGGTTACATGAGCAAAGAGTTACATGCAGTGAAGCTTTACAATCAGCAGAGGATTACAATCAGCACAGCGTTGCAATCAGCACAGCATTTCAATCAGCACAGCGCTGTAATCAGCACAGTGTTGTAATCAGCACAGGATTACAATCAGCACAGCGTTACAATCAGCACAGGTTTACAATCAGTGCAAAAATACAATCAGCACAGTGTTACATTCAGCCCAGGGTTACAAACAGCACATTGTAACAATCAGCACAGGGTATCAAACAGCACAGCGCTGCAGTCAGCACATGATTACAATCAGCACAGGATTACAATAAGCACAGGGTTACAATCACCACAGGATTACAATCAGCACAGTGTTACATTCAGCACAGGGATGCAATCAGCACAGCATTACAATCAGCACAGGATTGCAATCAGTACAGTGTTACAATCAGCACAGGGTTACATTCAGCCCAGGGTTACAATCAGCACAGCTTTACCATCATGACAGCACCACAATGAGCACAGCGTTACAAGCAGCACAGGGTTACAATCAGTGCAAAAATACAATCAGCACAGGATTACAATCAGCACAGCATTGCAATCAGCACAGTTTGCAATCAGCACAGGATTACAATCAGCACAAGATTACAACCAGCACAGGAATTTAATCAGCACAGGTTTACAATCAGCAAAGCATTACAATTAGCACTGGGTTGCAATCAGCACAGGATTACAATCAACACAGTGTTGCAATCTGCACAGGATTTCAATCAGCACAGGGTTACAATCAGCTCAAGGTTACATTCAGCACCGGGTTGCAATCAGCTCAAGGTTCCAATCAGGACAGGTTTACATCAGCAAAGGTTACATTCAGCACAAGCTGACAATCAGCACAGCGTCACCATCAGCACAGGTTTACAATTCGCACAGGCTAACATTCAGCACAGGATTACATTCAGCACAGTGTAACAATCAGCAGGGATTTACAATCAACACAAGATTACAATCAGTATAGCGTTACAAGCAGCATAGGAATTCAATCAGCACAGGGTTGCAACCAGCACAGGGTTACAATCAGCACAGCGTTACCATCAGCACAGGTTTACAATTCGCACAGGCTAACATTCAGCACAGGAATACAATCAGCACAGCATTACAAGCAGCACAGGTTTACAATCAGCACAGGGTTACAATAAGCACAGGGTTACTATAAGCACAATGTGACAATCAGCATTGATTTACAATCAACACAAGATTACAATCAGCATAGGGTTACAAACAGCATAGCAATTCAATCAGCACAGGGTTGCAACCAGCACAGGGTTACAATCAGCACAGCGTTACCATCAGCACAGGTTTACAATTCGCACAGGCTAACATTCAGCACAGGATTACAATCAGCACAGTGTTGCAATCAGCACAGGATTTCATTCAGCACAGGGTTGCAATCAGCTCAAAGTTACATTCAGCACAGGGTTACAAACAGCACAGGATTTCAATCAGCACAGGTTTGCAATCAGCACAGCATTGCAATCAGCACAGGGTTATAACCAGCACAGAATTACAATCATCACAGGATTACAATCAGCACAGTGTTACAATATGCACAGCGTTACAATCAGCAGAGGTTTACCATCATTACAGCAACACATTCAGCACAGAGTTGCAATCAGCACAGGATTTCAATCAGCACAGTGTTACAATCAGCACAGGGATGCAATAAGCAAAGGGTCATTATCAGCACAGGATTTCAATCATCTCAGGTTTACAATCAGCACAGGGTTTCGATCAGCACAGGGATAAAATTAGCACAGGTTTACTTCAGCACAGGATTACAATCAGCACAGTGTTACATTCAGGACAGTGATACAATCAGCACAGCATTAAAATCAGCACAAGATTACAATCAGCATAGCGTTACAAACGGCACAGGGATGCAACCAGCACAGGGTTACAATCAGCACAGCGTTGCCATCAGCACAGGTTTACAATTCGCACAGGCTAAGATTCAGCACAGGATTACAATCAGCACAGCATTACAACCAGCACAGGGTTACAATCAGCACAGGGTTACTATCAGCATAGGATTGCAATCACCACAGGATTACAATCAGCACAGTGTTTCATTCAGCACAGGGATGCAATCAGCACAGCATTACAAGCAGCACAGGTTTACAATCAGCACAGGGTTACAATAAGCACAGGGTTACTATAAGCACAATGTGACAATCAGCACTGATTTACAATCAACACAAGATTACAATCAGCATAGGGTTACAAACAGCATAGCAATTCAATCAGCACAGGGTTGCAACCAGCACAGGGTTACAATCAGCACAGTGTTACCATCAGCACAGGTTTACAATTCGCACAGGCTAACATTCAGCACAGGATTACAATCAGCACAGGTTTACCATCATTACAGCAACACATTCAGCACAGGATTGCAATCAGCACAGCATTGCAACCAGCACAGTTTTACAATCAGCACACGTTTACAATCAGCACAGGATTACAATCAGCACAGAATTACATTCATCACAGGATTACAATCAGCACAGTGTTGCAATCAGCACAGGATTTCATTCAGCACAGGGTTGCAATCAGCTCAAAGTTACATTCAGCACAGGGTTACAAACAGCACAGGATTTCAATCAGCACCGGTTTGCAATCAGCACAGCATTGCAATCAGCACAGGGTTATAACCAGCACAGAATTACAATCATCACAGGATTACAATCAGCACAGTGTTACAATATGCACAGCGTTACAATCAGCACAGGTTTACCATCATTACAGCAACACATTCAGCACAGAGTTGCAATCAGCACAGGATTTCAATCAGCACAGTGTTACAATCAGCACAGGGATGCAATAAGCAAAGGGTCACTATCAGCACAGGATTTCAATCATCTCAGGTTTACAATCAGCACAGGGTTTCGATCAGCACAGGGATAAAATTAGCACAGGTTTACTTCAGCACAGGATTACAATCAGCACAGTGTTACATTCAGGACAGTGATACAATCAGCACAGCATTAAAATCAGCACAAGATTACATTCAGCATAGCGTTACAAACGGCACAGGGATGCAACCAGCACAGGGTTACAATCAGCACAGCGTTGCCATCAGCACAGGTTTATAATTCGCACAGGCTAACATTCAGCACAGGATTACAATCAGCACAGCATTACAACCAGCACAGGGTTACAATCAGGACAGGGTTACTATCAGCATAGGATTGCAATCACCACAGGATTACAATCAGCACAGTGTTACATTCAGCACAGGGATGCAATCAGCACAGCATTACAATCAGCACAGGATTGCAATCAGTACAGTGTTACGATCACCACAGCGTTGCAATCAGCACAGGGATACAATAAGCACAGGGTTACAATCAGCACAGGATTGCAATCAGCACACGGTTGCAATCAGCGCAGGGTTACAG
The DNA here is from genome assembly GCF_044704955.1 of Pristiophorus japonicus. NCBI lineage: Eukaryota > Metazoa > Chordata > Chondrichthyes > Pristiophoridae > Pristiophorus > Pristiophorus japonicus. Next base: position 116,850 of record NW_027254405.1, on the reverse strand, counting down.
TCAGCACAGGATTTAAATCAGCACTGCACTGCAATCAGAAGAGTTTTGCAATCAGCACAGGATTACAATCAGCACACGTTTACAATCTGCAAAGGGTTGCAATCAGCACAGCATTACAACCAGCACAGTTTTACAATCAGCACAGAATTACAATCATCACAGGATTACAATCAGCACAGTGTTGCAATCAGTACAGGATTTCAATCAGCACAGGGTTACAATCAGCTCATGGTTACATTCAGCACAGGTTTGCAATCAGCTCAAGGTTCCAATCAGGATAGGTTTACATCAGCACAGGTTGCAATCAGCACAGGATTTCAATCAGCACAGGTTTACAATCAGCTCAAGGTACCAATCAGTACAGGGTTACATCATCACAGGCTAACAATCAGCAGAGGGTTACAATCAGCACAGGAATACAATCAGCACAGGGTTACATGAGCAAAGAGTTACATGCAGTGAAGCTTTACAATCAGCAGAGGATTACAATCAGCACAGCGTTGCAATCAGCACAGCATTTCAATCAGCACAGCGCTGTAATCAGCACAGTGTTGTAATCAGCACAGGATTACAATCAGCACAGCGTTACAATCAGCACAGGTTTACAATCAGTGCAAAAATACAATCAGCACAGTGTTACATTCAGCCCAGGGTTACAAACAGCACATTGTAACAATCAGCACAGGGTATCAAACAGCACAGCGCTGCAGTCAGCACATGATTACAATCAGCACAGGATTACAATAAGCACAGGGTTACAATCACCACAGGATTACAATCAGCACAGTGTTACATTCAGCACAGGGATGCAATCAGCACAGCATTACAATCAGCACAGGATTGCAATCAGTACAGTGTTACAATCAGCACAGGGTTACATTCAGCCCAGGGTTACAATCAGCACAGATTTACCATCATGACAGCACCACAATGAGCACAGCGTTACAAGCAGCACAGGGTTACAATCAGTGCAAAAATACAATCAGCACAGGATTACAATCAGCACAGCATTGCAATCAGCACAGTTTGCAATCAGCACAGGATTACAATCAGCACAAGATTACAACCAGCACAGGAATTTAATCAGCACAGGTTTACAATCAGCAAAGCATTACAATTAGCACTGGGTTGCAATCAGCACAGGATTACAATCAACACAGTGTTGCAATCTGCACAGGATTTCAATCAGCACAGGGTTACAATCAGCTCAAGGTTACATTCAGCACCGGGTTGCAATCACCTCAAGGTTCCAATCAGGACAGGTTTACATCAGCAAAGGTTACATTCAGCACAAGCTGACAATCAGCACAGCGTCACCATCAGCACAGGTTTACAATTCGCACAGGCTAACATTCAGCACAGGATTACATTCAGCACAGTGTAACAATCAGCAGGGATTTACAATCAACACAAGATTACAATCAGTATAGCGTTACAAGCAGCATAGGAATTCAATCAGCACAGGATTGCAACCAGCACAGGGTTACAATCAGCACAGCGTTACCTTCAGCACAGGTTTACAATTCGCACAGGCTAACATTCAGCACAGGAATACAATCAGCACAGCATTACAAGCAGCACAGGTTTACAGTCAGCACAGGGTTACAATAAGCACAGGGTTACTATAAGCACAATGTGACAATCAGCATTGATTTACAATCAACACAAGATTACAATCAGCATAGGGTTACAAACAGCATAGCAATTCAATCAGCACAGGGTTGCAACCAGCACAGGGTTACAATCAGCACAGCGTTACCATCAGCACAGGTTTACAATTCGCACAGGCTAACATTCAGCACAGGATTACAATCAGCACAGTGTTGCAATCAGCACAGGATTTCATTCAGCACAGGGTTGCAATCAGCTCAAAGTTACATTCAGCACAGGGTTACAAACAGCACAGGATTTCAATCAGCACAGGTTTGCAATCAGCACAGCATTGCAATCAGCACAGGGTTATAACCAGCACAGAATTACAATCATCACAGGATTACAATCAGCACAGTGTTACAATATGCACAGCGTTACAATCAGCAGAGGTTTACCATCATTACAGCAACACATTCAGCACAGAGTTGCAATCAGCACAGGATTTCAATCAGCACAGTGTTACAATCAGCACAGGGATGCAATAAGCAAAGGGTCATTATCAGCACAGGATTTCAATCATCTCAGGTTTACAATCAGCACAGGGTTTCGATCAGCACAGGGATAAAATTAGCACAGGTTTACTTCAGCACAGGATTACAATCAGCACAGTGTTACATTCAGGACAGTGATACAATCAGCACAGCATTAAAATCAGCACAAGATTACAATCAGCATAGCGTTACAAACGGCACAGGGATGCAACCAGCACAGGGTTACAATCAGCACAGCGTTGCCATCAGCACAGGTTTACAATTCGCACAGGCTAAGATTCAGCACAGGATTACAATCAGCACAGCATTACAACCAGCACAGGGTTACAATCAGCACAGGGTTACTATCAGCATAGGATTGCAATCACCACAGGATTACAATCAGCACAGTGTTTCATTCAGCACAGGGATGCAATCAGCACAGCATTACAATCAGCACAGGTTTACAATCAGCACAGGGTTACAATAAGCACAGGGTTACTATAAGCACAATGTGACAATCAGCACTGATTTACAATCAACACAAGATTACAATCAGCATAGGGTTACAAACAGCATAGCAATTCAATCAGCACAGGGTTGCAACCAGCACAGGGTTACAATCAGCACAGTGTTACCATCAGCACAGGTTTACAATTCGCACAGGCTAACATTCAGCACAGGATTACAATCAGCACAGGTTTACCATCATTACAGCAACACATTCAGCACAGGATTGCAATCAGCACAGCATTGCAACCAGCACAGTTTTACAATCAGCACACGTTTACAATCAGCACAGGATTACAATCAGCACAGAATTACATTCATCACAGGATTACAATCAGCACAGTGTTGCAATCAGCACAGGATTTCATTCAGCACAGGGTTGCAATCAGCTCAAAGTTACATTCAGCACAGGGTTACAAACAGCACAGGATTTCAATCAGCACCGGTTTGCAATCAGCACAGCATTGCAATCAGCACAGGGTTATAACCAGCACAGAATTACAATCATCACAGGATTACAATCAGCACAGTGTTACAATATGCACAGCGTTACAATCAGCACAGGTTTACCATCATTACAGCAACACATTCAGCACAGAGTTGCAATCAGCACAGGATTTCAATCAGCACAGTGTTACAATCAGCACAGGGATGCAATAAGCAAAGGGTCACTATCAGCACAGGATTTCAATCATCTCAGGTTTACAATCAGCACAGGGTTTCGATCAGCACAGGGATAAAATTAGCACAGGTTTACTTCAGCACAGGATTACAATCAGCACAGTGTTACATTCAGGACAGTGATACAATCAGCACAGAATTAAAATCAGCACAAGATTACATTCAGCATAGCGTTACAAACGGCACAGGGATGCAACCAGCACAGGGTTACAATCAGCACAGCGTTGCCATCAGCACAGGTTTATAATTCGCACAGGCTAACATTCAGCACAGGATTACAATCAGCACAGCATTACAACCAGCACAGGGTTACAATCAGGACAGGGTTACTATCAGCATAGGATTGCAATCACCACAGGATTACAATCAGCACAGTGTTACATTCAGCACAGGGATGCAATCAGCACAGCATTACAATCAGCACAGGATTGCAATCAGTACAGTGTTACGATCACCACAGCGTTGCAATCAGCACAGGGATACAATAAGCACAGGGTTACAATCAGCACAGGATTGCAATCAGCACACGGTTGCAATCAGCGCAGGGTTACAGTCAGCACAGGATTTAAATCAGCACTGCACTGCAATCAGAAGAGTTTTGCAATCAGCACAGGATTACAATCAGCACACGTTTACAATCTGCAAAGGGTTGCAATCAGCACAGCATTACAACCAGCACAGTTTTACAATCAGCACAGAATTACAATCATCACAGGATTACAATCAGCACAGTGTTGCAATCAGTACAGGATTTCAATCAGCACAGGGTTACAATCAGCTCATGGTTACATTCAGCACAGGTTTGCAATCAGCTCAAGGTTCCAATCAGGATAGGTTTACATCAGCACAGGTTGCAATCAGCACAGGATTTCAATCAGCACAGGTTTACAATCAGCTCAAGGTACCAATCAGTACAGGGTTACATCAGCACAGGCTAACAATCAGCAGAGGGTTACAATCAGCACAGGAATACAATCAGCACAGGGTTACATGAGCAAAGAGTTACATGCAGTGAAGCTTTACAATCAGCAGAGGATTACAATCAGCACAGCGTTGCAATCAGCACAGCATTTCAATCAGCACAGCGCTGTAATCAGCACAGTGTTGTAATCAGCACAGGATTACAATCAGCACAGCGTTACAATCAGCACAGGTTTACAATCAGCTCAAGGTACCAATCAGTACAGGGTTACATCAGCACAGGCTAACAATCAGCAGAGGGTTACAATCAGCACAGGAATACAATCAGCACAGGGTTACATGAGCAAAGAGTTACATGCAGTGAAGCTTTACAATCAGCAGAGGATTACAATCAGCACAGCGTTGCAATCAGCACAGCATTTCAATCAGCACAGCGCTGTAATCAGCACAGTGTTGTAATCAGCACAGGATTACAATCAGCACAGCGTTACAATCAGCACAGGTTTACAATCAGTGCAAAAATACAATCAGCACAGTGTTACATTCAGCCCAGGGTTACAAACAGCACATTGTAACAATCAGCACAGGGTATCAAACAGCACAGCGCTGCAGTCAGCACATGATTACAATCAGCACAGGATTACAATAAGCACAGGGTTACAATCACCACAGGATTACAATCAGCACAGTGTTACATTCAGCACAGGGATGCAATCAGCACAGCATTACAATCAGCACAGGATTGCAATCAGTACAGTGTTACAATCAGCACAGGGTTACATTCAGCCCAGGGTTACAATCAGCACAGATTTACCATCATGACAGCACCACAATGAGCACAGCGTTACAAGCAGCACAGGGTTACAATCAGTGCAAAAATACAATCAGCACAGGATTACAATCAGCACAGCATTGCAATCAGCACAGTTTGCAATCAGCACAGGATTACAATCAGCACAAGATTACAACCAGCACAGGAATTTAATCAGCACAGGTTTACAATCAGCAAAGCATTACAATTAGCACTGGGTTGCAATCAGCACAGGATTACAATCAACACAGTGTTGCAATCTGCACAGGATTTCAATCAGCACAGGGTTACAATCAGCTCAAGGTTACATTCAGCACCGGGTTGCAATCAGCTGAAGGTTCCAATCAGGACAGGTTTACATCAGCAAAGGTTACATTCAGCACAAGCTGACAATCAGCACAGCGTCACCATCAGCACAGGTTTACAATTCGCACAGGCTAACATTCAGCACAGGATTACATTCAGCACAGTGTAACAATCAGCAGGGATTTACAATCAACACAAGATTACAATCAGTATAGCGTTACAAGCAGCATAGGAATTCAATCAGCACAGGGTTGCAACCAGCACAGGGTTACAATCAGCACAGCGTTACCATCAGCACAGGTTTACAATTCGCACAGGCTAACATTCAGCACAGGAATACAATCAGCACAGCATTACAAGCAGCACAGGTTTACAATCAGCACAGGGTTACAATAAGCACAGGGTTACTATAAGCACAATGTGACAATCAGCATTGATTTACAATCAACACAAGATTACAATCAGCATAGGGTTACAAACAGCATAGCAATTCAATCAGCACAGGGTTGCAACCAGCACAGGGTTACAATCAGCACAGCGTTACCATCAGCACAGGTTTACAATTCGCACAGGCTAACATTCAGCACAGGATTACAATCAGCACAGTGTTGCAATCAGCACAGGATTTCATTCAGCACAGGGTTGCAATCAGCTCAAAGTTACATTCAGCACAGGGTTACAAACAGCACAGGATTTCAATCAGCACAGGTTTGCAATCAGCACAGCATTGCAATCAGCACAGGGTTATAACCAGCACAGAATTACAATCATCACAGGATTACAATCAGCACAGTGTTACAATATGCACAGCGTTACAATCAGCACAGGTTTACCATCATTACAGCAACACATTCAGCACAGAGTTGCAATCAGCACAGGATTTCAATCAGCACAGTGTTACAATCAGCACAGGGATGCAATAAGCAAAGGGTCATTATCAGCGCAGGATTTCAATCATCTCAGGTTTACAATCAGCACAGGGTTTCGATCAGCACAGGGATAAAATTAGCACAGGTTTACTTCAGCACAGGATTACAATCAGCACAGTGTTACATTCAGGACAGTGATACAATCAGCACAGCATTAAAATCAGCACAAGATTACAATCAGCATAGCGTTACAAACGGCACAGTGATGCAACCAGCACAGGGTTACAATCAGCACAGCGTTGCCATCAGCACAGGTTTACAATTCGCACAGGCTAACATTCAGCACAGGATTACAATCAGCACAGCATTACAACCAGCACAGGGTTACAATCAGCACAGGGTTACTATCAGCATAGGATTGCAATCACCACAGGATTACAATCAGCACAGTGTTACATTCAGCACAGGGATGCAATCAGCACAGCATTACAATCAGCACAGGTATACAATCAGCACAGGGTTACAATAAGCACAGGGTTACTATAAGCACAATGTGACAATCAGCAGGGATTTACAATCAACACAAGATTACAATCAGCATAGGGTTACAAACAGCATAGCAATTCAATCAGCACAGGGTTGCAACCAGCACAGGGTTACAATCAGCACAGCGTTACCATCAGCACAGGTTTACAATTCGCACAGGCTAACATTCAGCACATGATTACAATCAGCACAGGTTTACCATCATTACAGCAACACATTCAGCACAGGGTTGCAATCAGCACAGCATTGCAACCAGCACAGTTTTACAATCAGCACACGTTTACAATCAGCACAGGATTACAATCAGCACAGAATTACATTCATCACAGGATTACAATCAGCACAGTGTTGCAATCAGCACAGGATTTCATTCAGCACAGGGTTGCAATCAGCTCAAAGTTACATTCAGCACAGGGTTACAAACAGCACAGGATTTCAATCAGCACAGGTTTGCAATCAGCACAGCATTGCAATCAGCACAGGGTTATAACCAGCACAGAATTACAATCATCACAGGATTACAATCAGCACAGTGTTACAATATGCACAGCGTTACAATCAGCACAGGTTTACCATCATTACAGCAACACATTCAGCACAGAGTTGCAATCAGCACAGGATTTCAATCAGCTCAGTGTTACAATCAGCACAGGGATGCAATAAGCAAAGGGTCACTATCAGCACAGGATTTCAATCATCTCAGGTTTACAATCAGCACAGGGTTTCGATCAGCACAGGGATAAAATTAGCACAGGTTTACTTCAGCACAGGATTACAATCAGCACAGTGTTACATTCAGGACAGTGATACAATCAGCACAGCATTAAAATCAGCACAAGATTACAATCAGCATAGCGTTACAAAGGGCACAGGGATGCAACCAGCACAGGGTTACAATCAGCACAGCGTTGCCATCAGCACAGGTTTATAATTCGCACAGGCTAACATTCAGCACAGGATTACAATCAGCACAGCATTACAACCAGCACAGGGTTACAATCAGCACAGGGTTACTATCAGCATAGGATTGCAATCACCACAGGATTACAATCAGCACAGTGTTACATTCAGCACAGGGATGCAATCAGCACAGCATTACAATCAGCACAGGATTGCAATCAGTACAGTGTTACGATCACCACAGCGTTGCAATCAGCACAGGGATACAATAAGCACAGGGTTACAATCAGCACAGGATTGCAATCAGCACACGGTTGCAATCAGCGCAGGGTTACAGTCAGCACAGGATTTAAATCAGCACTGCACTGCAATCAGAAGAGTGTTGCAATCAGCACAGGATTACAATCAGCACACGTTTACAATCAGCAAAGGGTTGCAATCAGCACAGCATTACAACCAGCACAGTTTTACAATCAGCACAGAATTGCAATCATCACAGGATTACAATCAGCACAGTGTTGCAATCAGCACAGGATTTCAATCAGCACAGGGTTACAATCAGCTCATGGTTACATTCAGCACAGGTTTGCAATCAGCTCAAGGTTCCAATCAGGATAGGTTTACATCAGCACAGGTTACAATCAGCTCAAGGTTCCAATCAGTACAGGGTTACATCAGCACAGGCTAACAATCAGCAGAGGGTTACAATCAGCACAGGAATACAATCAGCACAGGGTTACATGAGCAAAGAGTTACATGCAGTGAAGCTTTACAATCAGCAGAGGATTACAATCAGCACAGCGTTGCAATCAGCACAGCATTTCAATCAGCACAGCGCTGTAATCAGCACAGTGTTGTAATCAGCACAGGATTACAATCAGCACAGCGTTACAATCAGCACAGGTTTACAATCAGTGCAAAAATAGATTGCGTTGCAATCAGCACAGAGTTACAACCAGCATAGAATTACTATCATCACAGCATTACAATAAGCACAGTGTTGCAATCTGCACAGGGTTACAATTAGCATAGGGTAACAATCAGCACAGGATTACAATCAGCACAGTGTTAAATAAGCACAGCGTTAAAATCAGCATAGGTTTACCATCATGACTGCAACACAATCAGCACAGGGTTACAATCAGCACAGCATTACAATCAGCATTCGGTTACAATCAGCACAGGGTTACAATCAGCACAGGGATGCAATAAGTAAAGGGTTACCGTCAGCATATGATTGCAATCATCTCAGGTTTACAATCAGCACAGCATTACAATCAGCATAGGGTTACAATCTGCACAGGGTTACAATCAGCACAGGGATGCAATAAGCAAAGGGTTACTATCAGCATAGGATTGCAATCATCTCAGGTTTACAATCAGCACAGGGCTTCGATCAGCACAGGAATAAAATTAGCACAGGTTTACTTCAGCACAAGATTACAATCAGCACTGCGTTACAATCACTACAGGACTACAATCAGCACAGTGTTACTTTCAGCCCAGGGTTACAATCAGCACAGGTTTACCATCATGACAGCAACACAATCAGCACTGGATTACAATCAGCACAGGATTACAATCAGCAAAGTGTAACAATCAGCACAGGATTTCAAACAGCACAGGGTTACAATCAGCACAGCATTACAATCAGCATTCGGTTACAATCAGCACAGGGTTACAATCAGCACAGGGATGCAATAAGTAAAGGGTTACTATCAGCATATGATTGCAATCATCTCAGGTTTACAATCAGCACAGGGTTTCGGAATAAAATTAGCACAGGTTTACTTCAGCACAGGATTACAATCAGTACTGCGTTACAATCACTACAGGAATACAATCAGCACAGTGTTACTTTTCAGCCCAGGGTTACAATCATCATAGGTTTACCATTATGACAGCAACACAATAAGCACAGGGTTACAATCAGCACAGGATTAAAATCAGCACAGGTATACAATCAACACAAGATTACAATCAGCATAGGGTTACAATAAGCACAGGGTTACTCTCAGCACAGGGTTACAATGAGCACAGCATTACAATTAGCACAGGTTTACAATCAGCACAGGATTGCAATCAGCATAGGGTTACAATCAGCACAGAATTACAATCATCACAGGATTACAATCAGCACAGTGTTGCAATCTGCACAGGGTTACAATTAGCATAGGGTAACAATCAGCACAGGATTACAACCAGCACAGGGTTACAATCAGCACAGAATTACAATCATCACAGGATTACAATCAGCACAGTGTTGCAATCTGCACAGGGTTACAATTAGCATAGGTTTACAATCAACACAGGATTACAATCAGCACAAGATTACAATCAGCACAGGGTTACAAACAGCACAGTAATTCAATCAGCACAGGTTTACAATCAGCAAGCATTACAATTAGCACAGGGTTGAATTCAGCACAGCGTTGCAATCAGCACAGAGTTACAACCAGCATAGAATTACAATCATCACAGCATTACAATAAGCACAGTGTTGCAATCTGCACAGGGTTACAATTGGCATAGGGTAACAATCAGCACAGGATTACAATCAGCACAGTGTTAAATAAGCACAGCGTTAAAATCAGCATAGGTTTACCATCATGACTGCAACACAATCAGCACAGGGTTACAATCAGCACAGCATTACAATCAGCATTCGGTTACAATCAGCACAGGGTTACAATCAGCACAGGGATGCAATAAGTAAAGGGTTACCATCAGCATATGATTGCAATCATCTCAGGTTTACAATCAGCACAGCATTACAATCAGCATAGGGTTACAATCTGCACAGGGTTACAATCAGCACAGGGATGCAATAAGCAAAGGGTTACTATCAGCATAGGATTGCAATCATCTCAGGTTTACAATCAGCACAGGGCTTCGATCAGCACAGGAATAAAATTAGCACAGGTTTACTTCAGCACAAGATTACAATCAGCACTGCGTTACAATCACTACAGGACTACAATCAGCACAGTGTTACTTTCAGCCCAGGGTTACAATCAGCACAGGTTTACCATCATGACAGCAACACAATCAGCACTGGATTACAATCAGCACAGGATTACAATCAGCAAAGTGTAACAATCAGCACAGGATTTCAAACAGCACAGGGTTACAATCAGCACAGCATTACAATCAGCATTCGGTTACAATCAGCACAGGTTTACAATCAGCACAGGGATGCAATAAGTAAAGGGTTACTATCAGCATATGATTGCAATCATCTCAGGTTTACAATCAGCACAGGGTTTCGGAATAAAATTAGCACAGGTTTACTTCAGCACAGGATTACAATCAGTACTGCGTTACAATCACTACAGGAATACAATCAGCACAGTGTTACTTTTCAGCCCAGGGTTACAATCATCATAGGTTTACCATTATGACAGCAACACAATCAGCACTGGATTACAATCAGCACAGGATTACAATCAGCAAAGTGTAACAATCAACACAGGATTTCAAACAGCACAGCGCTGCAGTCAGCATATGGTTGCAATCAGCTCACGATTACAATAAGCACAGGGTTACAATCAGCACAGGATTAAAATCAGCACAGGTATACAATCAACACAAGATTACAATCAGCATAGGGTTACAATAAGCACAGGGTTACTCTCAGCACAGGGTTACAATGAGCACAGCATTACAATTAGCACAGGTTTACAATCAGCACAGGATTGCAATCAGCATAGGGTTACTATCAGCTTAGGATTGCAATCACCACAGGATTACAATCAGCAAAGTGTAACAAACAGCACAGGATTTCAAACAGCACAGCGCTGCAATCAGAACAGTGTTACATTCAGCACAGGATTACAATCAGCACAGGTTTACAATCAGCACAGGATTGCAATCAGTACAGTGTTACAATCACCACAGGGTTACATTCAGCCCAGGTTTACAATCAGCACAGATTTACCATCATGACAGCAACACAATCAGCACAGGGTTACAATCAGCAGAGTGTTGCAATCTTCACAGGGTTACAATGAGCATAGATTTACAATCAGCACTGGATTACAATCAGCACTGGATTACAATCAGCACAGGATTAAAATCAGCACAGTGTAACAATCAGCACAGGATTTCAAACAGCACAGCGCTGCAATCAGCACAGCGTTACAATCAGCACAGGATTACAATAAGTGCAAAAACACATTCAGCACAGGATTACAATCAGCACAGCATTGCAATCCGCACACTTTGCAAACAGCACAGGATTACAATCAGCACAGGATTACAACCAGCACAGGGTTACAATCAGCACAGAATTACAATCATCAGAGTATTACAATCAGCACAGTGTTGCAATCTGCACAGGGTTACAATTAGCATAGGGTAACAATCAGCACAGGATTACAACCAGCACAGGGTTACAATCAGCACAGAATTACAATCATCAGAGTATTACAATCAGCACAGTGTTGCAATCTGCACAGGGTTACAATTAGCATAGGGTAACAATCAGCACAGGATTACAACCAGCACAGGGTTACAATCAGCACAGAATTACAATCATCACAGGACTACAATCAGCATAGTGTTGCAATCTGCACAGGGCTACAATTAGCAGAGGTTTACAATCAACACAGGATTACAATCTGCACAAGATTACAATCAGCACAGGGTTACAAACAGCACAGTAATTCAATCAGCTCAGGTTTACAATCAGCAAAGCATTACAATTAGCACAGGGTTGCAATCAGCACAGCGTTGCAATCAGCACAGAGTTACAACCAGCACAGAATTACATTCATCACAGCATTACAATCAGCACAGTGTTGCAATCTGCACAGGGTTACAATTAGCATAAGGTAACAATCAGCACAGGATTACAATCAGCACAGTGTTAAATAAGCACAGCGTTATAATCAGCATAGGTTTACCATCATGGCTGCAACACAATCAGCACAGGGTTACAATTCAGCACAGCATTACAATCAGCATAGGGTTACAATCAGCACAGGGTTACAATCAGCACAGGAATGCAATAATCAAAGGGTTACTATCAGCATAGGATTGCAATCATCTCAGGTTTACAATCAGCACAGGGTTTCGATCAGCACAGGAATAAAATTAGCACAGGTTTACTTCAGCACAAGGTTACAATCAGCACTGCGTTACAATCACTAAAGGAATACAATCAGCACAGTGTTACTTTCAGCCCAGGGTTCCAATCAGCACAGGTTTACCATCATGACAGCAACACAATCAGCACTGGATTACAATCAGCACAGGATTACAATCAGCAAAGTGTAACATTCAGCACAGGATTTCAAACAGCACAGGGTTACATTCAGCAAAGCATTAAATTCAGCATTCGGTTACAATCAGCACAGGGTTACAATCAGCACAGGGATGGAATAAGTAAAGGGTTACCATCAGCATATGATTGCAATCATCTCAGGTTTACAATCAGCACAGCATTACAATCAGCATAGGGTTACAATCTGCACAGGGTTACAATCAGCACAGGGATGCAATAAGCAAAGGGTTACTATCAGCATAGCATTGCAATCATCTCAGGTTTACAATCAGCACAGGGCTTCGATCAGCACAGGAATAAAATTAGCACAGGTTTACTTCAGCACAAGATTACAATCAGCACTGCGTTACAATCACTACAGGACTACAATCAGCACAGTGTTACTTTCAGCCCAGGGTTACAATCAGCACAGGTTTACCATCATGACAGCAACACAATCAGCACTGGATTACAATCAGCACAGGATTACAATCAGCACAGGTTTACCATCATGACAGCAACACAATCAGCACTGGATTACAATCAGCACAGGATTACAATCAGCAAAGTGTAACAATCAACACAGGATTTCAAACAGCACAGCGCTGCAGTCAGCATATGGTTGCAATCAGCTCACGATTACAATAAGCACAGGGTTACAATCAGCACAGGATTAAAATCAGCACAGGTATACAATCAACACAAGATTACAATCAGCATAGGGTTACAATAAGCACAGGGTTACTCTCAGCACAGGGTTACAATCAGCACAGTGTAACAAACAGCACAGGATTTCAAACAGCACAGCGCTGCAATCAGAACAGTGTTACATTCAGCACAGGATTACAATCAGCACAGGTTTACAATCAGCACAGGATTGCAATCAGTACAGTGTTACAATCACCACAGGGTTACATTCAGCCCAGGTTTACAATCAGCACAGATTTACCATCATGACAGCAACACAATCAGCACAGGGTTACAATCAGCAGAGTGTTGCAATCTTCACAGGGTTACAATGAGCATAGATTTACAATCAGCACTGGATTACAATCAGCACTGGATTACAATCAGCACAGGATTAAAATCAGCACAGTGTAACAATCAGCACAGGATTTCAAACAGCACAGCGCTGCAATCAGCACAGCGTTACAATCAGCACAGGATTACAATAAGTGCAAAAACACATTCAGCACAGGATTACAATCAGCACAGCATTGCAATCCGCACACTTTGCAAACAGCACAGGATTACAATCAGCACAGGATTACAACCAGCACAGGGTTACAATCAGCACAGAATTACAATCATCAGAGTATTACAATCAGCACAGTGTTGCAATCTGCACAGGGTTACAATTAGCATAGGGTAACAATCAGCTCAGGATTACAACCAGCACAGGGTTACAATCAGCACAGAATTACAATCATCAGAGTATTACAATCAGCACAGTGTTGCAATCTGCACAGGTTACAATTAGCATAGGGTAACAATCAGCACAGGATTACAACCAGCACAGGGTTACAATCAGCACAGAATTACAATCATCACAGGATTACAATCAGCACAGTGTTGCAATCTGCACAGGGTTACAATTAGCATAGGTTTACAATCAGCACAAGATTACAATCAGCACAGGATTACAAACAGCACAGTAATTCAATCAGCACAGGTTTACAATCAGCAAGCATTACAATTAGCACAGGGTTGCAATCAGCACAGCGTTGCAATCAGCACAGAGTTACAACCAGCATAGAATTACAATCATCACAGCATTACAATAAGCACAGTGTTACAATCAGCACAGGGTTACAATCAGCACAGGGATGGAATAAGTAAAGGGTTACCATCAGCATATGATTGCAATCATCTCAGGTTTACAATCAGCACAGCATTACAATCAGCATAGGGTTACAATCTGCACAGGGTTACAATCAGCACAGGGATGCAATAAGCAAAGGGTTACTATCAGCATAGCATTGCAATCATCTCAGGTTTACAATCAGCACAGGGCTTCGATCAGCACAGGAATAAAATTAGCACAGGTTTACTTCAGCACAAGATTACAATCAGCACTGCGTTACAATCACTACAGGACTACAATCAGCACAGTGTTACTTTCAGCCCAGGGTTACAATCAGCACAGGTTTACCATCATGACAGCAACACAATCAGCACTGGATTACAATCAGCACAGGATTACAATCAGCAAAGTGTAACAATCAGCACAGGATTTCAAACAGCACAGGGTTACAATCAGCACAGCATTACAATCAGCATTCGGTTACAATCAGCACAGGGTTACAATCAGCACAGGGATGCAATAAGTAAAGGGTTACTATCAGCATATGATTGCAATCATCTCAGGTTTACAATCAGCACAGGGTTTCGATCAGCACAGGAATAAAATTAGCACAGGTTTACTTCAGCACAGGATTACAATCAGTACTGCGTTACAATCACTACAGGAATACAATCAGCACAGTGTTACTTTTCAGCCCAGGGTTACAATCATCACAGGTTTACCATTATGACAGCAACACAATCAGCACTGGATTACAATCAGCACAGGATTACAATCAGCAAAGTGTAACAATCAACACAGGATTTCAAACAGCACAGCGCTGCAGTCAGCATATGGTTGCAATCAGCTCACGATTACAATAAGCACAGGGTTACAATCAGCACAGGATTAAAATCAGCACAGGTATACAATCAACACAAGATTACAATCAGCATAGGGTTACAATAAGCACAGGGTTACTCTCAGCACAGGGTTACAATGAGCACAGCATTACAATTATCACAGGTTTACAATCAGCACAGGATTGCAATCAGCATAGGGTTACTATCAGCTTAGGATTGCAATCACCACAGGATTACAATCAGCACAGTGTAACAAACAGCACAGGATTTCAAACAGCACAGCGCTGCAATCAGAACAGTGTTACATTCAGCACAGGATTACAATCAGCACAGGTTTACAATCAGCACAGGATTGCAATCAGTACAGTGTTACAATCACCACAGGGTTACATTCAGCCCAGGTTTACAATCAGCACAGATTTACCATCATGACAGCAACACAATCAGCACAGGGTTACAATCAGCAGAGTGTTGCAATCTTCACAGGGTTACAATGAGCATAGATTTACAATCAGCACTGGATTACAATCAGCACTGGATTACAATCAGCACAGGATTAAAATCAGCACAGTGTAACAATCAGCACAGGATTTCAAACAGCACAGCGCTGCAATCAGCACAGCGTTACAATCAGCACAGGATTACAATAAGTGCAAAAACACATTCAGCACAGGATTACAATCAGCACAGCATTGCAATCCGCACACTTTGCAAACAGCACAGGATTACAATCAGCACAGGATTACAACCAGCACAGGGTTACAATCAGCACAGAATTACAATCATCAGAGTATTACAATCAGCACAGTGTTGCAATCTGCACAGGGTTACAATTAGCATAGGGTAACAATCAGCACAGGATTACAACCAGCACAGGGTTACAATCAGCACAGAATTACAATCATCAGAGTATTACAATCAGCACAGTGTTGCAATCTGCACAGGTTACAATTAGCATAGGGTAACAATCAGCACAGGATTACAACCAGCACAGGGTTACAATCAGCACAGAATTACAATCATCACAGGATTACAATCAGCACAGTGTTGCAATCTGCACAGGGTTACAATTAGCATAGGTTTACAATCAGCACAAGATTACAATCAGCACAGGATTACAAACAGCACAGTAATTCAATCAGCACAGGTTTACAATCAGCAAGCATTACAATTAGCACAGGGTTGCAATCAGCACAGCGTTGCAATCAGCACAGAGTTACAACCAGCATAGAATTACAATCATCACAGCATTACAATAAGCACAGTGTTGCAATCTGCACAGGGTTACAATTAGCATAGGGTAACAATCAGCACAGGATTACAATCAGCACAGTGTTAAATAAGCACAGCGTTGAAATCAGCATAGGTTTACCATCATGACTGCAACACAATCAGCACAGGGTTACAATCAGCACAGCATTACAATCAGCATTCGGTTACAATCAGCACAGGGTTACAATCAGCACAGGGATGCAATAAGTAAAGGGTTACCGTCAGCATATGATTGCAATCATCTCAGGTTTACAATCAGCACAGCATTACAATCAGCATAGGTTTACAATCTGCACAGGGTTACAATCAGCACAGGGATGCAATAAGCAAAGGGTTACTATCAGCATAGGATTGCAATCATCTCAGGTTTACAATCAGCACAGGGCTTCGATCAGCACAGGAATAAAATTAGCACAGGTTTACTTCAGCACAAGATTACAATCAGCACTGCGTTACAATCACTACAGGACTACAATCAGCACAGTGTTACTTTCAGCCCAGGGTTACAATCAGCACAGGTTTACCATCATGACAGCAACACAATCAGCACTGGATTACAATCAGCACAGGATTACAATCAGCAAAGTGTAACAATC
Source organism: Pristiophorus japonicus (assembly GCF_044704955.1). Classification (NCBI taxonomy): domain Eukaryota; kingdom Metazoa; phylum Chordata; class Chondrichthyes; family Pristiophoridae; genus Pristiophorus; species Pristiophorus japonicus. Next base: position 99,406 of record NW_027254405.1, on the reverse strand, counting down.
AGCACAGGATTTCAAACAGCACAGGGTTACAATCAGCACAGCATTACAATCAGCATTCGGTTACAATCAGCACAGGGTTACAATCAGCACAGGGATGCAATAAGTAAAGGGTTACTATCAGCATATGATTGCAATCATCTCAGGTTTACAATCAGCACAGGGTTTCGGAATAAAATTAGCACAGGTTTACTTCAGCACAGGATTACAATCAGTACTGCGTTACAATCACTACAGGAATACAATCAGCACAGTGTTACTTTTCAGCCCAGGGTTACAATCATCATAGGTTTACCATTATGACAGCAACACAATCAGCACTGGATTACAATCAGCACAGGATTACAATCAGCAAAGTGTAACAATCAACACAGGATTTCAAACAGCACAGCGCTGCATTCAGCATATGGTTGCAATCAGCTCACGATTACAATAAGCACAGGGTTACAATCAGCACAGGATTAAAATCAGCACAGGTATACAATCAACACAAGATTACAATCAGCATAGGGTTACAATAAGCACAGGGTTACTCTCAGCACAGGGTTACAATGAGCACAGCATTACAATTAGCACAGGTTTACAATCAGCACAGGATTGCAATCAGCATAGGGTTACTATCAGCTTAGGATTGCAATCACCACAGGATTACAATCAGCACAGTGTAACAAACAGCACAGGATTTCAAACAGCACAGCGCTGCAATCAGAACAGTGTTACATTCAGCACAGGATTACAATCAGCACAGGTTTACAATCAGCACAGGATTGCAATCAGTACAGTGTTACAATCACCACAGGGTTACATTCAGCCCAGGTTTACAATCAGCACAGATTTACCATCATGACAGCAACACAATCAGCACAGGGTTACAATCAGCAGAGTGTTGCAATCTTCACAGGGTTACAATGAGCATAGATTTACAATCAGCACTGGATTACAATCAGCACTGGATTACAATCAGCACAGGATTAAAATCAGCACAGTGTAACAATCAGCACAGGATTTCAAACAGCACAGCGCTGCAATCAGCACAGCGTTACAATCAGCACAGGATTACAATAAGTGCAAAAACACATTCAGCACAGGATTACAATCAGCACAGCATTGCAATCCGCACACTTTGCAAACAGCACAGGATTACAATCAGCACAGGATTACAACCAGCACAGGGTTACAATCAGCACAGAATTACAATCATCAGAGTATTACAATCAGCACAGTGTTGCAATCTGCACAGGGTTACAATTAGCATAGGGTAACAATCAGCACAGGATTACAACCAGCACAGGGTTACAATCAGCACAGAATTACAATCATCAGAGTATTACAATCAGCACAGTGTTGCAATCTGCACAGGGTTACAATTAGCATAGGGTAACAATCAGCACAGGATTTCAAACAGCACAGCGCTGCAATCAGCACAGCGTTACAATCAGCACAGGATTACAATAAGTGCAAAAACACATTCAGCACAGGATTACAATCAGCACAGCATTGCAATCCGCACACTTTGCAAACAGCACAGGATTACAATCAGCACAGGATTACAACCAGCACAGGGTTACAATCAGCACAGAATTACAATCATCAGAGTATTACAATCAGCACAGTGTTGCAATCTGCACAGGGTTACAATTAGCATAGGGTAACAATCAGCACAGGATTACAACCAGCACAGGGTTACAATCAGCACAGAATTACAATCATCAGAGTATTACAATCAGCACAGTGTTGCAATCTGCACAGGGTTACAATTAGCATAGGGTAACAATCAGCACAGGATTACAACCAGCACAGGGTTACAATCAGCACAGAATTACAATCATCACAGGATTACAATCAGCACAGTGTTGCAATCTGCACAGGGTTACAATTAGCATAGGTTTACAATCAACACAGGATTACAATCAGCACAAGATTACAATCAGCACAGGATTACAAACAGCACAGTAATTCAATCAGCACAGGTTTACAATCAGCAAGCATTACAATTAGCACAGGGTTGCAATCAGCACAGCGTTGCAATCAGCACAGAGTTACAACCAGCATAGAATTACAATCATCACAGCATTACAATAAGCACAGTGTTGCAATCTGCACAGGGTTACAATTAGCATAGGGTAACAATCAGCACAGGATTACAATCAGCACAGTGTTAAATAAGCACAGCGTTGAAATCAGCATAGGTTTACCATCATGACTGCAACACAATCAGCACAGGGTTACAATCAGCACAGCATTACAATCAGCATTCGGTTACAATCAGCACAGGGTTACAATCAGCACAGGGATGCAATAAGTAAAGGGTTACCATCAGCATATGATTGCAATCATCTCAGGTTTACAATCAGCACAGCATTACAATCAGCATAGGGTTACAATCTGCACAGGGGTACAATCAGCACAGGGATGCAATAAGCAAAGGGTTACTATCAGCATAGGATTGCAATCATCTCAGGTTTACAATCAGCACGGGGCTTCGATCAGCACAGGAATAAAATTAGCACAGGTTTACTTCAGCACAAGATTACAATCAGCACTGCGTTACAATCACTACAGGACTACAATCAGCACAGTGTTACTTTCAGCCCAGGGTTACAATCAGCACAGGTTTACCATCATGACAGCAACACAATCAGCACTGGATTACAATCAGCACAGGATTACAATCAGCAAAGTGTAACAATCAGCACAGGATTTCAAACAGCACAGGGTTACAATCAGCACAGCATTACAATCAGCATTCGGTTACAATCAGCACAGGGTTACAATCAGCACAGGGATGCAATAAGTAAAGGGTTACTATCAGCATATGATTGCAATCATCTCAGGTTTACAATCAGCACAGGGTTTCGATCAGCACAGGAATAAAATTAGCACAGGTTTACTTCAGCACAGGATTACAATCAGTACTGCTTTACAATCACTACAGGAATACAATCAGCACAGTGTTACTTTTCAGCCCAGGGTTACAATCATCACAGGTTTACCATTATGACAGCAACACAATCAGCACTGGATTACAATCAGCACAGGATTACAATCAGCAAAGTGTAACAATCAACACAGGATTTCAAACAGCACAGCGCTGCAGTCAGCATATGGTTGCAATCAGCTCACGATTACAATAAGCACAGGGTTACAATCAGCACAGGATTAAAATCAGCACAGGTATACAATCAACACAAGATTACAATCAGCATAGGGTTACAATAAGCACAGGGTTACTCTCAGCACAGGGTTACAATGAGCACAGCATTACAATTATCACAGGTTTACAATCAGCACAGGATTGCAATCAGCATAGGGTTACTATCAGCTTAGGATTGCAATCACCACAGGATTACAATCAGCACAGTGTAACAAACAGCACAGGATTTCAAACAGCACAGCGCTGCAATCAGAACAGTGTTACATTCAGCACAGGATTACAATCAGCACAGGTTTACAATCAGCACAGGATTGCAATCAGTACAGTGTTACAATCACCACAGGGTTACATTCAGCCCAGGTTTACAATCAGCACAGATTTACCATCATGACAGCAACACAATCAGCACAGGGTTACAATCAGCAGAGTGTTGCAATCTTCACAGGGTTACAATGAGCATAGATTTACAATCAGCACTGGATTACAATCAGCACTGGATTACAATCAGCACAGGATTAAAATCAGCACAGTGTAACAATCAGCACAGGATTTCAAACAGCACAGCGCTGCAATCAGCACAGCGTTACAATCAGCACAGGATTACAATAAGTGCAAAAACACATTCAGCACAGGATTACAATCAGCACAGCATTGCAATCCGCACACTTTGCAAACAGCACAGGATTACAATCAGCACAGGATTACAACCAGCACAGGGTTACAATCAGCACAGAATTACAATCATCAGAGTATTACAATCAGCACAGTGTTGCAATCTGCACAGGGTTACAATTAGCATAGGGTAACAATCAGCACAGGATTACAACCAGCACAGGGTTACAATCAGCACAGAATTACAATCATCAGAGTATTACAATCAGCACAGTGTTGCAATCTGCACAGGGTTACAATTAGCATAGGGTAACAATCAGCACAGGATTACAACCAGCACAGGGTTACAATCAGCACAGAATTACAATCATCACAGGACTACAATCAGCATAGTGTTGCAATCTGCACAGGGCTACAATTAGCAGAGGTTTACAATCAACACAGGATTACAATCTGCACAAGATTACAATCAGCACAGGGTTACAAACAGCACAGTAATTCAATCAGCTCAGGTTTACAATCAGCAAAGCATTACAATTAGCACAGGGTTGCAATCAGCACAGCGTTGCAATCAGCACAGAGTTACAACCAGCACAGAATTACATTCATCACAGCATTACAATCAGCACAGTGTTGCAATCTGCACAGGGTTACAATTAGCATAAGGTAACAATCAGCACAGGATTACAATCAGCACAGTGTTAAATAAGCACAGCGTTATAATCAGCATAGGTTTACCATCATGGCTGCAACACAATCAGCACAGGGTTACAATTCAGCACAGCATTACAATCAGCATAGGGTTACAATCAGCACAGGGTTACAATCAGCACAGGAATGCAATAATCAAAGGGTTACTATCAGCATAGGATTGCAATCATCTCAGGTTTCCAATCAGCACAGGGTTTCGATCAGCACAGGAATAAAATTAGCACAGGTTTACTTCAGCACAAGGTTACAATCAGCACTGCGTTACAATCACTAAAGGAATACAATCAGCACAGTGTTACTTTCAGCCCAGGGTTCCAATCAGCACAGGTTTACCATCATGACAGCAACACAATCAGCACTGGATTACAATCAGCACAGGATTACAATCAGCAAAGTGTAACATTCAGCACAGGATTTCAAACAGCACAGGGTTACATTCAGCACAGCATTAAATTCAGCATTCGGTTACAATCAGCACAGGGTTACAATCAGCACAGGGATGGAATAAGTAAAGGGTTACCATCAGCATATGATTGCAATCATCTCAGGTTTACAATCAGCACAGCATTACAATCAGCATAGGGTTACAATCTGCACAGGGTTACAATCAGCACAGGGATGCAATAAGCAAAGGGTTACTATCAGCATAGCATTGCAATCATCTCAGGTTTACAATCAGCACAGGGCTTCGATCAGCACAGGAATAAAATTAGCACAGGTTTACTTCAGCACAAGATTACAATCAGCACTGCGTTACAATCACTACAGGACTACAATCAGCACAGTGTTACTTTCAGCCCAGGGTTACAATCAGCACAGGTTTACCATCATGACAGCAACACAATCAGCACTGGATTACAATCAGCACAGGATTACAATCAGCAAAGTGTAACAATCAGCACAGGATTTCAAACAGCACAGGGTTACAATCAGCACAGCATTACAATCAGCATTCGGTTACAATCAGCACAGGGTTACAATCAGCACAGGGATGCAATAAGTAAAGGGTGACTATCAGCATATGATTGCAATCATCTCAGGTTTACAATCAGCACAGGGTTTCGATCAGCACAGGAATAAAATTAGTACAGGTTTACTTCAGCACAGGATTACAATCAGTACTGCGTTACAATCACTACAGGAATAAAATCAGCACAGTGTTACTTTTCAGCCCAGGGTTACAATCATCACAGGTTTACCATTATGACAGCAACACAATCAGCACTGGATTACAATCAGCACAGGATTACAATCAGCAAAGTGTAACAATCAACACAGGATTTCAAACAGCACAGCGCTGCAGTCAGCATATGGTTGCAATCAGCTCACGATTACAATAAGCACAGGGTTACAATCAGCACAGGATTAAAATCAGCACAGGTATACAATCAACACAAGATTGCAATCAGCATAGGGTTACAATAAGCACAGGGTTACTCTCAGCACAGGGTTACAATGAGCACAGCATTACAATTAGCACAGGTTTACAATCAGCACAGGATTGCAATCAGCATAGGGTTACTATCAGCTTAGGATTGCAATCACCACAGGATTACAATCAGCACAGTGTAACAAACAGCACAGGATTTCAAACAGCACAGCGCTGCAATCAGAACAGTGTTACATTCAGCACAGGATTACAATCAGCACAGGTTTACAATCAGCACAGGATTGCAATCAGTACAGTGTTACAATCACCACAGGGTTACATTCAGCCCAGGTTTACAATCAGCACAGATTTACCATCATGACAGCAACACAATCAGCACAGGGTTACAATCAGCAGAGTGTTGCAATCTTCACAGGGTTACAATGAGCATAGATTTACAATCAGCACTGGATTACAATCAGCACTGGATTACAATCAGCACAGGATTAAAATCAGCACAGTGTAACAATCAGCACAGGATTTCAAACAGCACAGCGCTGCAATCAGCACAGCGTTACAATCAGCACAGGATTACAATAAGTGCAAAAACACATTCAGCACAGGATTACAATCAGCACAGCATTGCAATCCGCACACTTTGCAAACAGCACAGGATTACAATCAGCACAGGATTACAACCAGCACAGGGTTACAATCAGCACAGAATTACAATCATCAGAGTATTACAATCAGCACAGTGTTGCAATCTGCACAGGGTTACAATTAGCATAGGGTAACAATCAGCTCAGGATTACAACCAGCACAGGGTTACAATCAGCACAGAATTACAATCATCAGAGTATTACAATCAGCACAGTGTTGCAATCTGCACAGGTTACAATTAGCATAGGGTAACAATCAGCACAGGATTACAACCAGCACAGGGTTACAATCAGCACAGAATTACAATCATCACAGGATTACAATCAGCACAGTGTTGCAATCTGCACAGGGTTACAATTAGCATAGGTTTACAATCAGCACAAGATTACAATCAGCACAGGATTACAAACAGCACAGTAATTCAATCAGCACAGGTTTACAATCAGCAAGCATTACAATTAGCACAGGGTTGCAATCAGCACAGCGTTGCAATCAGCACAGAGTTACAACCAGCATAGAATTACAATCATCACAGCATTACAATAAGCACAGTGTTACAATCAGCACAGGGTTACAATCAGCACAGGGATGGAATAAGTAAAGGGTTACCATCAGCATATGATTGCAATCATCTCAGGTTTACAATCAGCACAGCATTACAATCAGCATAGGGTTACAATCTGCACAGGGTTACAATCAGCACAGGGATGCAATAAGCAAAGGGTTACTATCAGCATAGCATTGCAATCATCTCAGGTTTACAATCAGCACAGGGCTTCGATCAGCACAGGAATAAAATTAGCACAGGTTTACTTCAGCACAAGATTACAATCAGCACTGCGTTACAATCACTACAGGACTACAATCAGCACAGTGTTACTTTCAGCCCAGGGTTACAATCAGCACAGGTTTACCATCATGACAGCAACACAATCAGCACTGGATTACAATCAGCACAGGATTACAATCAGCAAAGTGTAACAATCAGCACAGGATTTCAAACAGCACAGGGTTACAATCAGCACAGCATTACAATCAGCATTCGGTTACAATCAGCACAGGGTTACAATCAGCACAGGGATGCAATAAGTAAAGGGTGACTATCAGCATATGATTGCAATCATCTCAGGTTTACAATCAGCACAGGGTTTCGATCAGCACAGGAATAAAATTAGTACAGGTTTACTTCAGCACAGGATTACAATCAGTACTGCGTTACAATCACTACAGGAATAAAATCAGCACAGTGTTACTTTTCAGCCCAGGGTTACAATCATCACAGGTTTACCATTATGACAGCAACACAATCAGCACTGGATTACAATCAGCACAGGATTACAATCAGCAAAGTGTAACAATCAACACAGGATTTCAAACAGCACAGCGCTGCAGTCAGCATATGGTTGCAATCAGCTCACGATTACAATAAGCACAGGGTTACAATCAGCACAGGATTAAAATCAGCACAGGTATACAATCAACACAAGATTGCAATCAGCATAGGGTTACAATAAGCACAGGGTTACTCTCAGCACAGGGTTACAATGAGCACAGCATTACAATTAGCACAGGTTTACAATCAGCACAGGATTGCAATCAGCATAGGGTTACTATCAGCTTAGGATTGCAATCACCACAGGATTACAATCAGCACAGTGTAACAAACAGCACAGGATTTCAAACAGCACAGCGCTGCAATCAGAACAGTGTTACATTCAGCACAGGATTACAATCAGCACAGGTTTACAATCAGCACAGGATTGCAATCAGTACAGTGTTACAATCACCACAGGGTTACATTCAGCCCAGGTTTACAATCAGCACAGATTTACCATCATGACAGCAACACAATCAGCACAGGGTTACAATCAGCAGAGTGTTGCAATCTTCACAGGGTTACAATGAGCATAGATTTACAATCAGCACTGGATTACAATCAGCACTGGATTACAATCAGCACAGGATTAAAATCAGCACAGTGTAACAATCAGCACAGGATTTCAAACAGCACAGCGCTGCAATCAGCACAGCGTTACAATCAGCACAGGATTACAATAAGTGCAAAAACACATTCAGCACAGGATTACAATCAGCACAGCATTGCAATCCGCACACTTTGCAAACAGCACAGGATTACAATCAGCACAGGATTACAACCAGCACAGGGTTACAATCAGCACAGAATTACAATCATCAGAGTATTACAATCAGCACAGTGTTGCAATCTGCACAGGGTTACAATTAGCATAGGGTAACAATCAGCACAGGATTACAACCAGCACAGGGTTACAATCAGCACAGAATTACAATCATCAGAGTATTACAATCAGCACAGTGTTGCAATCTGCACAGGGTTACAATTAGCATAGGTTTACAATCAACACAGGATTACAATCAGCACAAGATTACAATCAGCACAGGATTACAAACAGCACAGTAATTCAATCAGCACAGGTTTACAATCAGCAAGCATTACAATTAGCACAGGGTTGCAATCAGCACAGCGTTGCAATCAGCACAGAGTTACAACCAGCATAGAATTACAATCATCACAGCATTACAATAAGCACAGTGTTGCAATCTGCACAGGGTTACAATTAGCATAGGGTAACAATCAGCACAGGATTACAATCAGCACAGTGTTAAATAAGCACAGCGTTGAAATCAGCATAGGTTTACCATCATGACTGCAACACAATCAGCACAGGGTTACAATCAGCACGGCATTACAATCAGCATTCGGTTACAATCAGCACAGGGTTACAATCAGCACAGGGATGCAATAAGTAAAGGGTTACCATCAGCATATGATTGCAATCATCTCAGGTTTACAATCAGCACAGCATTACAATCAGCATAGGGTTACAATCTGCACAGGGGTACAATCAGCACAGGGATGCAATAAGCAAAGGGTTACTATCAGCATAGGATTGCAATCATCTCAGGTTTACAATCAGCACAGGGCTTCGATCAGCACAGGAATAAAATTAGCACAGGTTTACTTCAGCACAAGATTACAATCAGCACTGCGTTACAATCACTACAGGACTACAATCAGCACAGTGTTACTTTCAGCCCAGGGTTACAATCAGCACAGGTTTACCATCATGACAGCAACACAATCAGCACTGGATTACAAACAGCACAGGATTACAATCAGCAAAGTGTAACAATCAGCACAGGATTTCAAACAGCACAGGGTTACAATCAGCACAGCATTACAATCAGCATTCGGTTACAATCAGCACAGGGTTACAATCAGCACAGGGATGCAATAAGTAAAGGGTTACTCTCAGCATATGATTGCAATCATCTCAGGTTTACAATCAGCACAGGGTTTCGATCAGCACAGGAATAAAATTAGCACAGGTTTACTTCAGCACAGGATTACAATCAGTACTGCGTTACAATCACTACAGGAATACAATCAGCACAGTGTTACTTTTCAGCCCAGGGTTACAATCATCACAGGTTTACCATTATGACAGCAACACAATCAGCACTGGATTACAATCAGCACAGGATTACAATCAGCAAAGTGTAACAATCAACACAGGATTTCAAACAGCACAGCGCTGCAGTCAGCATATGGTTGCAATCAGCTCACGATTACAATAAGCACAGGGTTACAATCAGCACAGGATTAAAATCAGCATAGGGTTACAATAAGCACAGGGTTACTCTCAGCACAGGGTTACAATGAGCACAGCATTACAATTAGCACAGGTTTACAATCAGCACAGGATTGCAATCAGCATAGGGTTACTATCAGCTTAGGATTGCAATCACCACAGGATTACAATCAGCACAGTGTAACAAACAGCACAGGATTTCAAACAGCACAGCGCTGCAATCAGAACAGTGTTACATTCAGCACAGGATTACAATCAGCACAGGTTTACAATCAGCACAGGATTGCAATCAGTACAGTGTTACAATCACCACAGGGTTACATTCAGCCCAGGTTTACAATCAGCACAGATTTACCATCATGACAGCAACACAATCAGCACAGGGTTACAATCAGCAGAGTGTTGCAATCTTCACAGGGTTACAATGAGCATAGATTTACAATCAGCACTGGATTACAATCAGCACTGGATTACAATCAGCACAGGATTAAAATCAGCACAGTGTAACAATCAGCACAGGATTTCAAACAGCACAGCGCTGCAATCAGCACAGCGTTACAATCAGCACAGGATTACAATAAGTGCAAAAACACATCCAGCACAGGATTACAATCAGCACAGCATTGCAATCCGCACACTTTGCAAACAGCACAGGATTACAATCAGCACAGGATTACAACCAGCACAGGGTTACAATCAGCACAGAATTACAATCATCAGAATATTACAATCAGCACAGTGTTAAAATCAGCATAGGTTTACCATCATGACTGCAACACAATCAAGTGTTGCAATCTGCACAGGGTTACAATTAGCATAGGGTAACAATCAGCACAGAATTACAATCAGCACAGCATTACAATCAGCATTCGGTTACAATCAGCCCAGGGTTACAATCAGCAGAGTTTTGCAATCTTCACAGGGTTGCAATGAGCATAGATTTACAATCAGCACTGGATTATAATCAGCACTGGATTACAATCAGCACAGGATTAAAATCAGCACAGTGTAACAATCAGCACAGGATTTCAAACAGCACAGCGCTGCAATCAGCACAGCGTTACAATCAGCACAGGATTACAATAAGTGCAAAAATACATTCAGCACAGGATTACAATCAGCACAGCATTGCAATCCGCACACTTTGCAAACAGCACAGGATTACAATCAGCACAGGATTACAACCAGCACAGGGTTACAATCAGCACAGAATTACAATCATCACAGTATTACAATCAGCACAGTGTTGCAATCTGCACAGGGTTACAAACAGCACAGTAATTCAATCAGCACAGGTTTACAATCAGCAAAGCATTACAATTAGCACAGGGTTCCAATCAGCACAGCGTTGCAATCATCACAGAGTTACAACCAGCACAGAATTACAATCATCACAGCATTATAATCAGCACAGTGTTGCAATCTGCACAGGGTTACAATTAGCATAGGGTAACAATCAGCACAGGATTACAATCAGCACAGTGTTAAATAAGCACAGCGTTACAATCAGCATAGGTTTACTATCATGACTGCAACACAATCAGCACAGGGTTACAATCAGCACAGCATTACAATCAGCATAGGGTTACAATCAGCACAGGGTTACAATCAGCACAGGGATGCAATAAGCAAAGGGTTACTATCAGCATAGGATTGCAATCATCTCAGGTTTACAATCAGCACAGGGTTTCGATCAGCACAGGAATAAAATTAGCACAGGTTTACTTCAGCACAAGGTTACAATCAGCACTGCGTTACAATCACTAAAGGAATACAATCAGCACAGTGTTACTTTCAGCCCAGGGTTACAATCATCACAGGTTTACCATTATGACAGCAACACAATCAGCACTGGATTACAATCAGCACAGGATTACAATCAGCACAGTGTAACAATCAACACAGGATTTCAAACAGCACAGCGCTGCAGTCAGCATATGGTTGCAATCAGCTCACGATTACAATAAGCACAGGGTTACAATCAGCACAGGATTAAAATCAGCACAGGTATACAATATCAACACAAGAATACAATCAGCATAGGGTTAAAATAAGAACAGGGTTACTCTCAGCACAGGGGTACAATGAGCACAGCTTTACAATTAGCACAGGTTTACAATCAGCACAGGATTGCAATCAGCATAGGGTTACTATCAGCTTAGGATTGCAATCACCACAGGATTACAATCAGCACATTGTAACAAACAGCACAGGATTTCAAACAGCACAGCGCTGCAATCAGCACAGTATTACATTCAGCACAGGATTACAATCAGCACAGGTTTACAATCAGCACAGGATTGCAAGCAGTACAGTGTTACAATCACCACAGGTTTACAATCAGCACAGGATTGCAAGCAGTACAGTGTTACAATCACCACAGGGTTACATTCAGCCCAGGGTTACAATCTGCACAGATTTACCATCATGACAGCAACACAATCAGCACAGGGTTACAATCAGCAGAGTGTTGCAAACTTCACAGGGTTACAATGAGCAAAGATTTACAATCAGCACTGGATTACAATCAGCACTGGATTACAATCAGCACAGGATTAAAATCAGCACAGTGTAACAATCAGCACAGGATTTCAAACAGCACAGCGCTGCAATCAGCACAGCGTTACAATCAGCACAGGAATACAATACGTTCAAAAATACATTCAGCACAGGATTACAATCAGCACAGCATTGCAATCCGCACACTTTGCAATCAGCACAGGATTACAACCAGCACAGGGTTATAATCAGCACAGAATTACACTCATCACAGGATTACAATCAGCACAGTTTTGCAATCTGCACAGGGTTACAATTAGCATAGGTATACAATCAACACAGGATTACAATCAGCACAAGATTACAATCAGCACAGGGTTACAAACAGCACAGTAATTCAATCAGCACAGGTTTACAATCAGCAATGCATTACAATTAGCACAGGGTTGCAATCAGCACAGCGTTGCAATCATCACAGATTTACAACCAGCTCAGAATTACAATCATCACAGGATTATAATCAGCACAGTGTTGCAATCTGCACAGGGTTACAATTAGCATAGGGTAACAATCAGCACAGGATTACAACCAGCACAGGGTTACAATCAGCACAGAATTACAATCATCACAGGATTACAATCAGCACAGTGTTGCAATCTGCACAGGGTTACAATTAGCATAGGTATACAATCAACACAGGATTACAATCAGCACAAGATTACAATCAGCACAGGGTTACAAACAGCACAGTAATTCAATCAGCACAGGTTTACAATCAGCAAAGCATTACAATTAGCACAGGGTTGCAATCAGCACAGCGTTGCAATCAGCACAGAGTTACAACCAGCATAGAATTACAATCATCACAGCATTACAATAAGCACAGTGTTGCAATCTGCACAGGGTTACAATTAGCATAGGGTAACAATCAGCACAGGATTACAATCAGCACAGTGTTAAATAAGCACAGCTTTAAAATCAGCATAGGTTTACCATCATGACTGCAACACAATCAGCACAGGGTTACAATCAGCACAGCATTACAATCAGCATTCGGTTACAATCAGCACAGGGTTACAATCAGCACAGGGATGCAATAAGTAAAGGGTTACCATCAGCATATGATTGCAATCATCTCAGGTTTACAATCAGCACAGGCTTTCGATCAGCACAGGAATAAAATTAGCACAGGTTTACTTCAGCACAGGATTTCAAACAGCACAGCGCTGCAGTCAGCATATGGTTGCAATCAGCTCAAGATTACAATCAGCATAGGGTTACAATAAGCACAGGGTTACTCTCAGCACAGGGTTACAATGAGCACAGCATTACAATTAGCACAGCTTTACAATCAGCACAGGATTGCAATCAGCATAGGGTTACTATCAGCTTAGGATTGCAATCACCACATGATTACAATCAGCACAGTGTAGCAAACAGCACAGGATTTCAAACAGCACAGCGCTGCAATCAGCACAGTGTTACATTCAGCACAGGATTACAATCAGCACAGGTTTACAATCAGCACAGGATTGCAATCAGTACAGTGTTACAATCACCACAGGGTTACATTCAGCACAGGGTTACAATTAGCATAGGGTAACAATCAGCACAGGATTACAATCAGCACAGCGTTACAATCAGCACAGGATTTCAAACAGCACAGCGCTGCAGTCAGCACATTATTACAATCAGCACAGGATTACAATCAGCACTGCGTTACAATCACTACAGGAATACAATCAGCACAGTGTTACCTTCAGCCCAGGGTTACAATCAGCACAGGTTTACCATCATGACAGCAACACAATCAGCACAGGATTTCAAACAGCACAGGGTTACAATCAGCACACGATTAAAATCAGCCCAGGTTTACAATCAGCACAGGTTTACCATTATGACAGCAACACAATCAGCACTGGATTACAATCAGCACAGGATTACAATCAGCACAGTGTAACAATCAACACAGGATTTCAAACAGCACAGCGCTGCAGTCAGCATATGGTTGCAATCAGCTCAAGATTACAATCAGCATAGGGTTACAATAAGCACAGGGTTACTCTCAGCACAGGGTTACAATGAGCACAGCATTACAATTAGCACAGGTTTACAATCAGCACAGGATTGCAATCAGCATAGGGTTACTATCAGCTTAGGATTGCAATCACCACATGATTACAATCAGCACAGTGTAACAAACAGCACAGGATTTCAAACAGCACAGCGCTGCAATCAGCACAGTGTTACATTCAGCACAGGATTACAATCAGCACAGGTTTACAATCAGCACAGGATTGCAATCAGTACAGTGTTACAATCACCACAGGAATACAATCAGCACAGTGTTACCTTCAGCCCAGGGTTACAATCAGCACAGGTTTACCATCATGACAGCAACACAATCAGCACAGGATTTCAAACAGCACAGGGTTACAATCAGCACACGATTAAAATCAGCACAGGGTTACAATCAGCACAGGATTAAAATCAGCACAGGTATACAATCAACACAAGATTACAATCAGCATAGGGTTGCAACCAGCACAGGGTTAAAATCAGCACAGCGTTAACATCAGCACAGGTTTACAATCAGCACAGGGTTACAATAAGCACAGGGTTACTCTCAGCATAGGATTGCAATCACCAGAGGATTACAATCAGCACAGGATTACAATCAGCACAGGAATACAATCAACACAAGATTACAATCAGCATAGCGTTACAATAAGCACATGTTTACTCTCAGCACAGGGTTACAATCAGCACAGCATTACAATTAGCAAAGGCTTGCAAGCAGCACAGGATTGCAATCAGCACAGGGTTACAATCAGCACAGAATTACAATCAGCACAGGATTACAATCCGCACAGGATTTCAAACAGCACAGCGCTGCAGTCAGCACATGATTACAATCAGCACAGGATTACAATAGGCACAGGGTTACAATCAGCACAGGGTTACAATCAGCACTGGATTACAATCTGCACAGGATTACAATCAGCACAGTGTTACAATCAGCACAGGGATGCAATAAGCAAAGGGTTACTATCAGCATATGATTGCAATAAGCACAGGCTTACAATCAGCACAGGATTAAAATCAGCTCAGGTATACAATCAACACAAGATTACAATCAGCATAGGGTTACAATAAGCACAGGGTTACTCTCAGCACAGGGTTACAATGAGCATAGATTTAAAATCAGAACTGGATTACAATCAGCACTGGATTACAATCAGCACAGGATTACAATCAGCACAGTGTAACAATCAGCACAGGATTTCAAACAGCACAGCGTTGCAATCAGCACAGATTTACAATCAGCACTGGATTACAATCAGCACAGGATTACAAGCAGCACAGTGTAACAATCAGCACAGGATTTCAAACAGCACAGCGCTGCAATCAGCACAGTGTTACAATCAGCACAGGATTACAATCAGCACAGCGTTACAATCAGCACAGGATTACAATCAGTGCAAAAATACAATCAGCACAGGATTGCAATCAGCGCAGCATTGCAATCAGCACAGTTGGAAATCAGCACAGGATTACAATCAGCACAGGATTACAACCAGCACAGGGTTACAATCAGCACAGAATTACAATCATCACAGGATTACAATCAGCACAGTTTTGCAATCTGCACAGGGTTACAATTAGCATAGGTTTACTATCATGACTGCAACACAATCAGCACAGGGTTACAATCAGCACAGCATTACAATCAGCATAGGGTTACAATCAGCACAGGGTTACAATCAGCACAGGGATGCAATAAGCAAAGGGTTACTATCAGCATAGGATTGCAATCATCTCAGGTTTATAATCAGCACAGGGTTTCGATCAGAACAGGAATAAAATTAGCACAGGTTTACTTCAGCACAAGGTTACAATCAGCACTGCGTTACAATCACTAAAGGAATACAATCAGCACAGTGTTACTTTCAGCCCAGGGTTACAATCAGCACAGGTTTACCATCATGACAGCAACACAATCAGCACTGGATTACAATCAGCACAGGATTACAATCAGCAAAGTGTAACATTCAGCACAGGATTTCAAACAGCACAGGGTTACATTCAGCACAGCATTAAATTCAGCATTCGGTTACAATCAACACAGGGTTACAATCAGCACAGGGATGCAATAAGTAAAGGGTTACTATCAGCATATGATTGCAATCATCTCAGGTTTACAATCAGCACAGGGTTTCTATCAGCACAGGAATAAAATTAGCACAGGTTTACTTCAGCACAGGATTACAATCAGCACTGCGTTACAATCACTACAGGAATACAATCAGCACAGTGTTACTTTTCAGCCCAGGGTTACAATCATCACAGGTTTACCATTATGTCAGCAACACAATCAGCACTGGATTACAATCAGCACAGTGTAACAATCAACACAGGATTTGAAACAGCACAGCGCTGCAGTCAGCATATGGTTTTAATCAGCTCACGATTACAATAAGCACAGGGTTACAATCAGCACAGGATTAAAATCAGCACAGGTATTCAATATCAACACAAGAATGCAATCAGCATAGTGTTAAAATAAGCACAGGGTTACTCTCAGCACAGGGGTACAATGAGCACAGCTTTACAATTAGCACAGGTTTACAATCAGCACAGGATTGCAATCAGCATAGGTTTACTATCAGCTTAGGATTGCAATCACCACAGGATTACAATTAGCACATTGTAACAAACAGCACAGGATTTCAATCAGTACAGTGTTACAATCACCACAGGGTTACATTCAGCCCAGGGTTACAATCAGCACAGATTTACCATCATGACAGCAACACAATCAGCACAGGGTTACAATCAGCAGAGTGTTGCAATCTTCACAGGGTTACAATGAGCATAGATTTACAATCAGCACTGGATTACAATCAGCACTGGATTACAATCAGCACAGGATTAAAATCAGCACAGTGTAACAATCAGCACAGGATTTCAAACAGCACAGCGCTGCAATCAGCACAGCGTTACAATCAGTACAGGATTACAATAAGAGCAAAAATACATTCAGCACAGGATTACAATCAGCGCAGCATTGCAATCCGCACACTTTGCAAAGAGCACAGATTACAATCAGCACAGGATTACAAACAGCACAGTAATTCAATCAGCACAGGTTTACAATCAGCAAAGCATTACAATTAGCACAGGGTTGCAATCAGCACAGCGTTGCAATCATCACAGAGTTACAACCAGCACAGAATTACAATCATCACAGGATTATAATCAGCACAGTGTTGAAATCTGCACAGGGTTACAATTAGCATAGGGTAACAATCAGCACAGGATTACAACCAGCACAGGGTTACAATCAGCACAGAATTACAATCATCACAGGATTACAATCAGCACAGTGTTGCAATCTGCACAGGGTTACAATTAGCATAGGTTTACAATCAACACAGGATTACAATCAGCACAAGATTACAATCAGCACAGGGTTACAAACAGCACAGTAATTCAATCAGCACAGGTTTACAATCAGCAAGCATTACAATTAGCACAGGGTTGCAATCAGCACAGCGTTGCTATCAGCACAGAGTTACAACCAGCATAGAATTACAATCATCACAGCATTACAATAAGCACAGTGTTGCAATCTGCACAGGGTTACAATTAGCATAGGGTAACAATCAGCACAGGATTACAATCAGCACAGTGTTAAATAAGCACAGCGTTAAAATCAGCATAGGTTTACCATCATGACTGCAACACAATCAGCGCAGGGTTACAATCAGCACAGCATTACAATCAGCATTCGGTTACAATCAGCACAGGGTTACAATCAGCACAGAATTACAATCAGCACAGGATTACAATCAGCACAGTGTAACAATCAGCACAGGATTTCAAACAGCACAGCGCTGCAGTCAGCACATGATTACAATCAGCACAGCATTACAATTAGCACAGGTTTGCAAGCAGCACAGGATTGCAATCAGCACAGGGTTACAATCAGCACAAAATTACAATCATCACAGGATTACAATCAGCACAGTGTAACAATCATCACGGATTTACAATCAACACTAGATTGCAATCAGCATAGGTTTACAAACAGCATAGGAATTGAATCAGCACAGGGTTGCAAACAGCACAGGATTACAATCAGCACAACATTACAACCAGCACAGTTTTACAATCAGCACAGGCTTACAATAAGCAAAGGGTTACTTTCAGCTTAGGATTGCAATCACCACAGGATTATAATCAGCACAGTGTAACAAACAGCACAGGATTTCAAACAGCACAGCGCTGCAATCAGCAAATGTTACAATCAGCACAAGTTTACAATCAGCACAGCGTTAAAATCAACACAGGTTTACAATCAGCACAGGATTGCAATCAGTACAGTGTGACAATCACCACAGGGTTACATTCAGCCCAGGGTTACAATCAGCAGAGATTTACCATCAGGACAGCAACACAATCAGCACAGGGTTACAATCAGCACAGTGTTGCAATCTGCACAGGGTTACAATTAGCATAGATTTACAATCAGCACTGGATTACAATCAGCACAGGATTACAATCAGCACAGTGTAACAATCAGCACAGGATTTCAAACAGCACAGCGCTGCAAACAGCACAGTGTTACAATCAGCACAGGATTACAATAAGCACAGCGTTACAATCAGCACAGGGTTACAATCAGCACAGTGTTACATTCAGCACAGGGATGCAATTAGCACAGCATTACAGTCAGCACAGGATTGCAATCAGTACAGTGTTACAATCACCACAGGGTTAAATTCAGCCCAGGGTTACAACCAGCACAGATTTAGTATCATGACAGCAACACAATCAGCAGAGGGTTACAATCAGCAGAGTGTTGCAATCTTCACAGGGTTACAATGAGCATAGATTTACAATCAGCACTGGATTACAATCAGCACTGGATTACAATCAGCACAGGATTACAATCAGCACAGTGTAACAATCAGCACAGGATTTCAAACAGCACAGCGCTGCAATCAGCACAGCGTTACAATCAGCAGAGGATTACAATAAGTGCAAAAATACAATCAGCACAGGATTACAATCAGCACAGCATTGCAATCAGCACAGTTTGCAAACAGCACAGGATTACAATCAGCACAGTGTTGCAATCTGCACAGGGTTACAATTAGCATAGGGTAACAATCAGCACAGGATTACAATCAGCACAGTGTTAAATAAGCACAGCTTTACAATCAGCATAGGTTTACAATCAGCACAGGGTTACAATCAGCACAGGGATGCAATAAGCAAAGGGTTACTATCAGCATAGGATTGCAATCATCTCAGGTTTACAATCAGCACAGGGTTTCGATCAGCACAGGAATAAAATTAGCACAGGTTTACTTCAGCACAGGATTACAATCAGCACTGCGTTACAATCACTACAGGAATACAATCAGCACAGTGTTACTTTCAGCCCAGGGTTACAATCAGCACAGGTTTACCATCATGACAGCAACACAATCAGCATTGGATTACAATCAGCACAGGATTACAATCAGCAAAGTGTAACAATCAGCACAGGATTTCAAACAGCACAGGGTTACAATCAGCACAGCATTACAATCAGCATAGGGTTAAAATCAGCACAGGGTTACAATCAGCACAGGGATGCAATAAGCAAAGGGTTACTATCAGCATATGATTGCAATAAGCACAGGCTTACAATCAGCACAGGATTAAAATCAGCTCAGGTATACAATCAACACAAGATTACAATCAGCATAGGGTTACAATAAGCACAGGGTTACTCTCAGCACAGGGTTACAATGAGCATAGATTTAAAATCAGAACTGGATTACAATCAGCACTGGATTACAATCAGCACAGGATTACAATCAGCACAGTGTAACAATCAGCACAGGATTTCAAACAGCACAGCGTTGCAATCAGCACAGATTTACAATCAGCACTGGATTACAATCAGCACAGGATTACAAGCAGCACAGTGTAACAATCAGCACAGGATTTCAAACAGCACAGCGCTGCAATCAGCACAGTGTTACAATCAGCACAGGATTACAATCAGCACAGCGTTACAATCAGCACAGGATTACAATCAGTGCAAAAATACAATCAGCACAGGATTGCAATCAGCGCAGCATTGCAATCAGCACAGTTGGAAATCAGCACAGGATTACAATCAGCACAGTTTTGCAATCTGCACAGGGTTACAATTAGCATAGGTTTACAATCAGCACAGGCTTACAATCAGCACAAGATTACAATTAGCAGAGGGTTACAAACAGCACAGGAATTCAATCAGCACAGGTTTACAATAAGTGCAAAAATACAATCAGCACAGGATTACAATTAGCAAAGATTTGCAAGCAGCACAGGATTGCAATCAGCACAGGGTTACAATCAGCACAGAATTACAATCAACACAGGATTACAATCAGCACAGTGTAACAACCAGCACAGGATATCAATCAGCACAGCGCTGCAATCAGCACATGATTACAATCAGCACAGGATTACAATAAGCGCAGGGTTACAATCAGCACAGGATTAAAATCAGCACAGGTGTACAATCAACACAAGATTACAATCAGCAAAGGTTTGCAAGCAGCACAGGATTGCAATCAGCACAGGGTTACAATCAGCACAGAATTACAATCATAACAGGAATACAATCAGCACAGTGTGACAATCAGCACGGATTTACAATCAACACAAGATTACAATCAGCATAGTTTTACAAACAGCAGAGGAATTCAATCAGCACAGGGTTGCAACCAGCACAGGGTTACAATCAGCACAGCGTTGCCTTCAGCACAGGTTTACAATTCGCACAGGCTAACATTCAGCACAGGATTTCAATCAGCACAGCATTACAACCAGCACAGGGTTACAATCAGCACAGGATTACAATCAGTGCAAAAATACAATCAGCACAGGATTGCAATCAGCGCAGCATTGCAATCAGCACAGTTGGAAATCAGCACTGGATTACAATCAGCACAGGATTACAAGCAGCACAGTGTAACAATCAGCACAGGATTTCAAACAGCACGGCGCTGCAATCAGCACAGTGTTACAATCAGCACAGGATTACAATCAGCACAGCGTTACAATCAGCACAGGATTACAATCAGTGCAAAAATACAATCAGCACAGGATTGCAATCAGCGCAGCATTGCAATCAGCACAGTTGGAAATCAGCACAGGATTACAATCAGCACAGGATTACAACCAGCACAGGGTTACAATCAGCACAGAATTACAATCATCACAGGATTACAATCAGCACAGTTTTGCAATCTGCACAGGGTTACAATTAGCATAGGTTTACAATCAACACAGGATTACAATCAGCACAAGATTACAATTAGCAGAGGGTTACAAACAGCACAGGAATTCAATCAGCACAGGTTTACAATAAGTGCAAAAATACAATCAGCACAGGATTACAATTAGCAAAGATTTGCAAGCAGCACAGGATTGCAATCAGCACAGGGTTACAATCAGCACAGAATTACAATCAACACAGGATTACAATCAGCACAGTGTAACAACCAGCACAGGATATCAATCAGCACTGCGCTGCAATCAGCACATGATTACAATCAGCACAGGATTACAATAAGCGCAGGGTTACAATCAGCACAGGATTAAAATCAGCACAGGTGTACAATCAACACAAGATTACAATAAGCAAAGGTTTGCAAGCAGCACAGGATTGCAATCAGCACAGGGTTACAATCAGCACAGAATTACAATCATCACAGGAATACAATCGGCACAGTGTGACAATCAGCACGGATTTACAATCAACACAAGATTACAATCAGCATAGTTTTACAAACAGCATAGGAATTCAATCAGCACAGGGTTGCAACCAGCACAGGGTTACAATCAGCACAGCGTTGCCTTCAGCACAGGTTTACAATTCGCACAGGCTAACATTCAGCACAGGATTTCAATCAGCACAGCATTACAACCAGCACAGGGTTACAATCAGCACAGGATTACAATCAGTGCAAAAATACAATCAGCACAGGATTGCAATCAGCGCAGCATTGCAATCAGCACAGTTGGAAATCAGCACAGGATTACAATCAGCACAGGATTACAACCAGCACAGGGTTACAATCAGCACAGAATTACAATCATCACAGGATTACAATCAGCACAGTTTTGCAATCTGCACAGGGTTACAATTAGCATAGGTTTACAATCAACACAGGATTACAATCAGCACAAGATTACAATTAGCAGAGGGTTACAAACAGCACAGGAATTCAATCAGCACAGGTTTACAATAAGTGCAAAAATACAATCAGCACAGGATTACAACCAGCACAGGGTTACAATCAGCACAGGTTTACCATCATGACAGCAACAGAATCAGCACTGGATTACAATCAGCACAGGATGGCAATAAGCACAGTGTTACAATCAGCACAGGATTACAATCCGCACAGGAATACAATCAACACAAGATTACAATCAGCATAGGGTTACAATAAGCACAGGGTTACTCTCAGCACAGGGTTACAATCAGCACAGCATTACAATTAGCAAAGGTTTGCAAGCAGCACAGGATTGCAATCAGCACAGTGTTACAATCAGCACAGGATTAAAATCAGCACAGGTGTACAATCAACACAAGATTACAATCAGCACAGGTTTGCAAGCAGCACAGGGTTACCATCAGCACATAATTACAATCATCACAGGAATACAATCAGCACAGTGTAACAATCAGCACGGATTTACAATCAACACAAGATTACAATCAGCATAGTTTTACAAACAGCATAGGAATTCAATAAGCACAGGGTTGCAACCAGCACAGGGTTACCATCAGCACAGCGTTACCTTCAGCACAGGTTTACAATTCGCACAGGCTAACATTCAGCACAGGATTTCAATCAGCACAGCATTACAACCAGCACAGGGTTACAATCAGCACAAGTTTACCATCATGACCGCAACACAATCAGCACTGGATTACAATCAGCACAGGATTACAATAAGCGCAGTGTTACAATCAGCACAGGATTACAATCAGCACAGGAATACAATCAACACAAGATTACAATCAGCATAGGGTTACAATAAGCACAGGGTTACTCTTAGCACAGGGTTTACATTCAGCACAGCATTACAATCAGCAAAGGTTTGCAAGCAGCACAAGATTGCAATCAGCACAGTGTTACAATCAGCACAGAATTACAATCAGCACAGGATTACAATCAGCAGTATAACAATCAGCACAGGATTTCAAACAGCACAGCGCTGCAGTCAGCACATGATTACAATCGGCACAGGATTACAATAAGCACAGGGTTACAATCAGCACAGCATTACAATTAGCACAGGTTTGCAAGCAGCACAGGATTGCAATCAACACAGGGTTACAAACAGCACAGCATTACAATTAGCACAGGTTTGCAAGCAGCACAGGATTGCAATCAGCACAGGGTTACAATCAGCACAAAATTACAATCATCACAGGAATACAAACAGCACAGTTTAACAATCAGCACGGATTTACAATCAACTCAAGATTACAATCAGCATAGGTTTACAAACAGCATAGGAATTCAATCAGCACAGCGTTGCAACCAGCACAGGGTTACAATCAGCACAGCGTTAACATCAGCACAGGTTTACAATTCGCACAGGCTAACATTCAGCACAGGGTTACAATCAGCACAGCATTACAACAAGCACAGGTTTACAATCAGCACAGGGTTACAATAAGCACAGGGTTACTCTCAGCATAGGATTGCAATCACCACAGGATTACAATCAGCACAGTGTTACATTCAGCACAGGGATGCAAGCAGCACAGCATTACAATCAACATAGGATTGCAATCAGTACAGTGTTACAATCACCACAGGGTTACAATCAGCACAGATTTACCATCATGACAGCAACACAATCATCACAGGGTTACAATCAGCACAGTGTTGCAATCTGCACAGGGTTTCAATTAGCATAGATTTACAATCAGCACTGGATTACAATCAGCACATGATTTCAAACAGCACAGCGCTGCAATCAGCACAGTGTTACAATCAGCAAAGGATTACAATCAGCACAGCGTTACAATCAGCACAGGTTTACAATCAGTGCAAAAATACAATCAGCTCAGGATTACAAGCAGCACAGCATTGCAATTAGCAAAGTTTGCAATCAGCACAGGTTTACAATCAGCCCAGGGTTTCAATCAGCACAGGTTTACAATCATGACAGCAACACAATCAGCACTGGATTACAATCAGCACAGGATTACAATAAGCACAGGGTTACAATCAGCACAGGATTACAATCAGCACAGGAATACAATCATCACAGGATTACAATCAGCACAGGGTTGCAATAAGCAAAGGGTTACTATCAGCATAGGATTGCAATCATCTCAGGTTTACAATCAGCACAGGGTTTCGATCAGCACAGGGGATAAAATTAGCACAGGTTTTCTTCAGCACAGGAATACAATCAGCACAGTGTTACATTCAGCCCAGGGTTACAATCAGCACAAGTTTCCCATCATGACAGCAACACAATCAGCACTGGATTACAATCAGCACAGGATTACAATAAGCACAGGGTTACAATCAGCACAGCATTACAATTAGCTAAGGTTTGCAAGCAGCACAGGATTGCAATCAGCACAGGGTTACAATCAGCACAGAATTACAATCAGCACAGGATTACAATCAGCACAGTGTAACAATCAGCACAGGATTTCAAACAGCACAGCGCTGCAGTCAGCACACGATTACAATCAGCACAGGATTGCAATAAGCACAGGGTTACAATCAGCACAGGATTAAAATCAGCACAGGTGTACAATCAACACAAGATTACAATCAGCATAGGGTTACAATAAGCACAGGGTTACTCTCAGCACAGGGTTACAATCAGCACAGCATTACAATTAGCACAGGTTTGCAAGCAGCACAGGATTGCAATCAGCACAGGGTTACAATCAGCACAGAATTACAATCATCACAGGATTACAATCAGCACAGTGTAACAATCAGCACGGATTTACAATCAACACAAGATTACAATCAGCATAGGGTTACAAACAGCATAGGAATTGAATCAGCACAGGGTTGCAACCAGCACAGGATTACAATCAGCACAGCATTACAACCAGCGCAGGTTTACAATCAGCACAGGCTTACAATAAGCACCGGGTTACTCTCAGCTTAGGATTGCAATCACCACAGGATTACAATCAGCACAGTGTAACAAAAAGCACAGGATTTCAAACAGCACAGCGCTGCAATCAGCACAGTGTTACAATCAGCACAGGATTACAATCAGCACAGCGTTACAATCAGCGCAGGGTTACAATCAGCACAGATTTACCATCTTGACAGCAACACAATCAGCACAGGATTATAATCAGCACAGTGTTACAATCAGCACAGGATTTCAAACGGCACAGCGCTGCAATCAGCACAGTGTTACAATCAGCACAGAATTATAATAAGCATAGCGGTACAATCAGCACAGGGTTACAATCAGCACAGTGTTACATTCAGCACAGGGATGCAATCAGCACAGCATTACAATCAGCACAGGATTGCAATCAGTACAGTGTTACAATCACCACACGGTTACATTCAGCCCAGGGTTACAATCAGCACATTTTACCATCATGACAGCAACACAATCAGCACAGGGTTACAATCAGCAGAGTGTTGCAATCTTCACAGGGTTACAATGAGCATAGATTTACAATCAGCACTGGATTACAATCAGCACTGGATTACAATCAGCACAGGATTACAATCGGCACAGTGTAACAATCAGCACAGGATTTCAAACAGCACAGCGCTGCAATCAGCAAAGCGTTACAATCAGCTCAGGATTACAATAAGTGCAAAAATACAATCAGCACAGGATTACAATCAGCACAGCATTGCAATCAGCACAGTTTGCAAACAGCACAGGATTACAATGAGCACAGGATTACAACCAGCACAGGGTTGCAGTCAGCACAGAATTACAATCTTCACAGGATTACAATCAGCACAGTGTTGCAATCTGCACAGAGTTACAATTAGCATAGGTATACAATCAACACAGGATTACAATCAGCACAAGATTACAATCAGCACAGGGTTACAAACAGCACAGTAATTCAATCAGCAAAGCATTACAATTAGCACAGGGTTGCAATCAGCACAGCGTTGCAATCAGCACAGAGTTACAACCAGCACAGAATTACAATCATCACAGCATTACAATCAGCACAGTGTTGCAATCTGCACGGGGTTACAATTAGCATAGGGTAACAATCAGCACAGGATTACAATCAGCACAGTGTAACAATCAGCACAGGATTTCAAACAGCACAGCGCTGCAGTCAGCACATGATTACAATCAGCACAGGATTACAATAGGCACAGGGTTACAATCAGCACAGGATTAAAATCAGCACACGTGTACATTAAACACAAGATTACAATCAGCATAGGGTTATAATAAGCACAGGGTTACTCTCAGCACAGGGTTACAATCAGCACAGCATTACAATCAGCATAGGGTTACAAACAGCATAGGAATTGAATCAGCACAGGGTTGCAACCAGCACAGGATTACAATCAGCACAGCATTACAAGCAGCACAGTTTTACAATCAGCACAGGCTTACAATAAGCACAGGGTTACTATCAGCTTAGGATTGCAATCACCACAGGATTATAATCAGCACAGTGTAACAAACAGCACAGGATTTCAAACAGCACAGCGCTGCAATCAGCACAGTGTTACATTCAGCACAGGATTACAATCAGCACAGGTTGACAATCAGCACAGGATTGCAATCAGTACAGTGTTACAATCACCACAGGGTTACATTCAGCACAGGGTTACAAACAGCACAGTAATTCAATCAGCACAGGTTTACAATCAGCAACGCATTACAATTAGCACAGGGTTGCAATCAGCACAGCGTTGCAATCAGCACAGAGTTATAACCAGCACAGAATTACATTCATCACAGCATTACAATCAGCACAGTGTTGCAATCTGCACATGGTTACAATCAGCACAGTGTTAAATAAGCACAGCGTTACAATCAGCATAGGTTTACCATCATGCCTGCAACACAATCAGCACTGGATTACAATCAGCACAGGATTACAATCAGCAAAGTGAAACAATCAGCGCAGGATTTCAAACAGCACAGGGGTACAATCAGCACACGATTAAAATCAGCACAGGAATACAATCAACACAAGATTACAATCAGCATAGGGTTACAATAAGCAAAGGGTTACTCTCAGCACAGGTTTACAATGAGCACAGCATTACAATTAGCACAGGTTTGCAAGCAGCACAGGATTGCAATCTGCACAGAGTTACAATCAGCACAGAATTACAATCATCACAGGATTACAATCAGCACAGTGTAACAATCAGCACGGATTTACAATCAACTCAAGATTACAATCAGCATAGGGTTACAAACAGCATAGGAATTCAATCAGCACAGGGTTGCAACCAGCACAGGGTTACAATCAGCACAGCGTTACCATCAGCACAGGTTTACAATTCGCCCAGGCTAACATTCAGCACAGAGTTACAATCAGCACAGCATTACAACCAGCACAGGTTTACAATCAGCACAGGGTTACAATAAGCACAGGTTTACTCTCAGCATAGGATTGCAATCACCACAGGATTACAATCAGCACTGGATTACAATCAGCACAGGATTACAATAAGCACAGGGTTACAATCAGCACAGGATTACAATCAGCACAGGAATACAATCAACACAAGATTACAATCAGCATAGCGTGACAATAAGCACAGGTTTACTCTCAGCACTGGGTTACAATCAGCACAGCATTACAATTAGCAAAGGTTTGCAAGCAGCACAGGATTGCAATCAGCACAGGGTTACAATCAGCACAGAATTACAATCAGCACAGGATTACAATCAGCACAGTGTAACAATCAGCACAGGATTTCAAACAGCACAGCGCTGCAGTCAGCACATGATTTCAATCAGCACAGGATTACAATAGGCACAGGGTTACAATCAGCACAGGATTAAAATCAGCACAGGTGTACAATCAACACAAGATTACAATCAGCATAGGGTTACAATAAGCACAGAGTTACTCTCAGCACAGGGATACAATCAGCACAGCATTACAATTAGCACAGGTTTGCAAGCAGCACAGGATTGCAATCAGCACAGGGTTACAATCAGCACAGAATTACAATCATCACAGGATTACAATCAGCACAGTGGAACAATCAGCACGGATTTACAATCAACACGAGATTGCAATCAGCATAGGGTTACAAACAGCACAGGAATTGAATCAGCACAGGGTTGCAACCAGCACAGGATTATAATCAGCACAGTGTAACAAACAGCACAGGATATCAAACAGAACAGCGCTGCAATCAGCAAATGTTACAATCAGCACAGTATAACAATCAGCACGGATTTACAATCAACAATAGATTGCAATCAGCATAGGGTTACAAACAGCATAGGAATTGAATCAGCACAGGGTTGCAACCAGCACAGGATTATAATCAGCACAGTGTAACAAACAGCACAGGATATCAAACAGCACAGCGCTGCAATCAGCAAATGTTACAATCAGCACAGGTTTACAATCAGCACAGGATTGCAATCAGTACAGTGTTACAATCACCACAGGGTTACATTCAGCCCAGGGTTACAATCAGCAGAGATTTACCATCAGGACAGCAACACAATCAGCACAGGGTTACAATCAGCACAGTGTTGCAATCTGCACAGGGTTACAATTAGCATAGATTTACAATCAGCACTGGATTACAATCAGCACAGGATTACAATCAGCACAGTGTAACAATCAGCACAGGATTTCAAACAGCACAGCGCTGCAAACAGCACAGCGCTGCAGTCAGCACATGATTACAATCAGCACAGGATTACAATCAGCACAGGGTTACAATCAGCACAGCATTACAATTAGCACAGGTTTGCAAGCAGCACAGGATTGCAATCAGCACAGGATTACAATCAGCCCAGGGTTTCAATCAGCTCAGGTTTACCTTCATGACAGCAACACAATCAGCACTGGATTACAATCAGCACAGGATTACAATAAGCACAGGGTTACAATCAGCACAGGAATACAATCAACACAATATTACAATCAGCATAGGGTTACAATAAGCACAGGGTTACAACCAGCACAGGCTTACAATCAGCACAGAATTACAATCATCACAGGATTACAATCAGCACAGGAATTCAATCTGCACAGGGTTACAATTAGCATATGTTTACAATCAACACAGGATTACAATCAGCACAAGATTACAATCAGCATAGGGTTACAAACAGCACAGGAATTCAATCAGCACAGGTTTACAATCAGCAAAGCATTACAATCAACACAGGATTACAATCAGCACAGTGTTGCAATCTGCACAGGGTTACAATTAGCATAGGGTAACAATCAGCACATGATGACGATCAGCACAGTGTTAAATAAGCACAGCGTTACAATCAGCATAGGTTTGCAATCAGTACAGTGTTACAATCACCACAGGGTTACAATCAGCACAGATTTACCATCATGACAGCAACACAATCATCACAGGGTTACAATCAGCACAGTGTTGCAATCTGCACAGGGTTTCAATTAGCATAGATTTACAATCAGCACTGGATTACAATCAGCACAGGATTACAATCAGCACAGTGTAACAATCAGCACAGGATTTCAAACAGCACAGCGCTGCAATCAGCACAGTTTTACAATCAGCAAAGGATTACAAGCAGCACAGCGTTACAATTAGCAAAGTTTGCAATCAGCACAGGATTACAATCAGCCCAGGGTTTCAATCAGCACAGGTTTACCATTATGACAGCAACACAATCAGCACTGGATTACAATCAGCACAGGAGTACAATAAGCACAGGGTTACAATCAGCACAGGATTACAATCAGCACAGGAAAACAATCAACACAAGATTACAATCAGCATAGCGTTACAATAAGCACAGGTTTACTCTCAGCACAGGGTTACAATCAGCACAGCATTACAATTAGCAAAGGTTTGCAAGCAGCACAAGATTGCAATCAGCACAGGGTTACAATCTGCACAGAATTACAATCATCACAGGATTACAATCAGCACAGTGTTGCAATCTGCACAGGGTTACAATTAGCATAGGTTTACAATCAACACAGGATTACA
Source organism: Pristiophorus japonicus (assembly GCF_044704955.1). Taxonomy (NCBI): domain Eukaryota; kingdom Metazoa; phylum Chordata; class Chondrichthyes; family Pristiophoridae; genus Pristiophorus; species Pristiophorus japonicus. Next base: position 68,542 of record NW_027254405.1, on the reverse strand, counting down.
ATCAGCACAGGATTACAATCAGCATAGGGTTACAAACAGCACAGGAATTCAATCAGCACAGGTTTACAATCAGCAAAGCATTACAATCAGCACAGGGTTGCAATCAGCACAGCGTTGCAATCTGCACAGAGTTACAACCAGCACAGAATTACAATCATCACAGGATTACAATCAGCACAGGGATGCAATAAGCAAAGGGTTACTATCAGCATAGGATTGCAATCATCTCAGGTTTACAATTAGCACAGGGTTTCGATCAGCACAGGGGATAAAATTAGCACAGGTTTTCTTCAGCACAGGAATACAATCAGCACAGTGTTACATTCAGCCCAGGGTTACAATTAGCACAGGTTTACCTTCATGACAGCAACACAATCAGCACTGGATTACAATCAGCACAGGATTAAAATCAGCACAGTGTAACAATCAGCACAGGATTTCAAACAGCACAGCGCTGCAATCAGCACAGTGTTACAATCAGCACAGGATTACAATCAGCACAGCGTTACAATCAGCACAGGATTACAATCAGTGCAAAAATACAATCAGCACAGGATTGCAATCAGCGCAGCATTGCAATCAGCACAGTTGGAAATCAGCACAGGATTACAATCAGCACAGGATTACAACCAGCACAGGGTTACAATCAGCACAGAATTACAATCATCACAGGATTACAATCAGCACAGTTTTGCAATCTGCACAGGGCTACAATTAGCATAGGTTTACAATCAACACAGGATTACAATCAGCACAAGATTACAATTAGCAGAGGGTTACAAACAGCACAGGAATTCAATCAGCACAGGTTTACAATAAGTGCAAAAATACAATCAGCACAGGATTACAATTAGCAAAGATTTGCAAGCAGCACAGGATTGCAATCAGCACAGGGTTACAATCAGCACAGAATTACAATCAACACAGGATTACAATCAGCACAGTGTAACAACCAGCACAGGATATAAATCAGCACTGCGCTGCAATCAGCACATGATTACAATCAGCACAGGATTACAATAAGCGCAGGGTTACAATCAGCACAGGATTAAAATCAGCACAGGTGTACAATCAACACAAGATTACAATCAGCAAAGGTTTGCAAGCAGCACAGGATTGCAATCAGCACAGGGTTACAATCAGCACAGAATTACAATCATCACAGGAATACAATCAGCACAGTGTGACAATCAGCACGGATTTACAATCAACACAAGATTACAATCAGCATAGTTTTACAAACAGCATAGGAATTCAATCAGCACAGGGTTGCAACCAGCACAGGGTTACAATCAGCACAGCGTTGCCTTCAGCACAGGTTTACAATTCGCACAGGCTAACATTCAGCACAGGATTTCAATCAGCACAGCATTACAACCAGCACAGGGTTACAATCAGCACAGGATTACAATCAGTGCAAAAATACAATCAGCACAGGATTGCAATCAGCGCAGCATTGCAATCAGCACAGTTGGAAATCAGCACAGGATTACAATCAGCACAGGATTACAACCAGCACAGGGTTACAATCAGCACAGAATTACAATCATCACAGGATTACAATCAGCACAGTTTTGCAATCTGCACAGGGTTACAATTAGCATAGGTTTACAATCAACACAGGATTACAATCAGCACAAGATTACAATTAGCAGAGGGTTACAAACAGCACAGGAATTCAATCAGCACAGGTTTACAATAAGTGCAAAAATACAATCAGCACAGGATTACAACCAGCACAGGGTTACAATCAGCACAGGTTTACCATCATGACAGCAACAGAATCAGCACTGGATTACAATCAGCACAGGATGGCAATAAGCACAGTGTTACAATCAGCACAGGATTACAATCCGCACAGGAATACAATCAACACAAGATTACAATCAGCATAGGGTTACAATAAGCACAGGGTTACTCTCAGCACAGGGTTACAATCAGCACAGCATTACAATTAGCAAAGGTTTGCAAGCAGCACAGGATTGCAATCAGCACAGTGTTACAATCAGCACAGGATTAAAATCAGCACAGGTGTACAATCAACACAAGATTACAATCAGCACAGGTTTGCAAGCAGCACAGGATTGCAATCAGCACAGGGTTACAATCAGCACATAATTACAATCATCACAGGAATACAATCAGCACAGTGTAACAATCAGCACGGATTTACAATCAACACAAGATTACAATCAGCATAGTTTTACAAACAGCATAGGAATTCAATAAGCACAGGGTTGCAACCAGCACAGGCTTACCATCAGCACAGCGTTACCTTCAGCACAGGTTTACAATTCGCACAGGCTAACATTCAGCACAGGATTTCAATCAGCACAGCATTACAACCAGCACAGGGTTACAATCAGCACAAGTTTACCATCATGACCGCAACACAATCAGCACTGGATTACAATCAGCACAGGATTACAATAAGCGCAGTGTTACAATCAGCACAGGATTACAAACTGCACAGGAATACAATCAACACAAGATTACAATCAGCATAGGGTTACAATAAGCACAGGGTTACTCTTAGCACAGGGTTTACAATCAGCACAGCATTACAATCAGCAAAGGTTTGCAAGCAGCACAAGATTGCAATCAGCACAGTGTTACAATCAGCACAGAATTACAATCAGCACAGGATTACAATCAGCAGTATAACAATCAGCACAGGATTTCAAACAGCACAGCGCTGCAGTCAGCACATGATTACAATCGGCACAGGATTACAATAAGCACAGGGTTACAATCAGCACAGCATTACAATTAGCACAGGTTTGCAAGCAGCACAGGATTGCAATCAACACAGGGTTACAAACAGCACAGCATTACAATTAGCACAGGTTTGCAAGCAGCACAGGATTGCAATCAGCACAGGGTTACAATCAGCACAAAATTACAATCATCACAGGAATACAAACAGCACAGTTTAACAATCAGCACGGATTTACAATCAACTCAAGATTACAATCAGCATAGGTTTACAAACAGCATAGGAATTCAATCAGCACAGGGTTGCAACCAGCACAGGGTTACAATCAGCACAGCGTTAACATCAGCACAGGTTTACAATTCGCACAGGCTAACATTCAGCACAGGGTTACAATCAGCACAGCATTACAACAAGCACAGGTTTACAATCAGCACAGGGTTACAATAAGCACAGGGTTACTCTCAGCATAGGATTGCAATCACCACAGGGTTACAATCAGCACAGATTTACCATCATGACAGCAACACAATCATCACAGGGTTACAATCAGCACAGTGTTGCAATCTGCACAGGGTTTCAATTAGCATAGATTTACAATCAGCACTGGATTACAATCAGCACATGATTTCAAACAGCACAGCGCTGCAATCAGCACAGTGTTACAATCAGCAAAGGATTACAATCAGCACAGCGTTACAATCAGCACAGGTTTACAATCAGTGCAAAAATACAATCAGCTCAGGATTACAAGCAGCACAGCATTGCAATTAGCAAAGTTTGCAATCAGCACAGGTTTACAATCAGCCCAGGGTTTCAATCAGCACAGGTTTACAATCATGACAGCAACACAATCAGCACTGGATTACAATCAGCACAGGATTACAATAAGCACAGGGTTACAATCAGCACAGGATTACAATCAGCACAGGAATACAATCATCACAGGATTACAATCAGCACAGGGTTGCAATAAGCAAAGGGTTACTATCAGCATAGGATTGCAATCATCTCAGGTTTACAATCAGCACAGGGTTTCGATCAGCACAGGGGATAAAATTAGCACAGGTTTTCTTCAGCACCGGAATACAATCAGCACAGTGTTACATTCAGCCCAGGGTTACAATCAGCACAAGTTTCCCATCATGACAGCAACACAATCAGCACTGGATTACAATCAGCACAGGATTACAATAAGCACAGGGTTACAATCAGCACAGCATTACAATTAGCTAAGGTTTGCAAGCAGCACAGGATTGCAATCAGCACAGAATTACAATCATCACAGGATTACAATCAGCACAGGAATTCAATCTGCACAGGGTTACAATTAGCATATGTTTACAATCAACACAGGATTACAATCAGCACAAGATTACAATCAGCATAGGGTTACAAACAGCACAGGAATTCAATCAGCACAGGTTTACAATCAGCAAAGCATTACAATCAACACAGGATTACAATCAGCACAGTGTTGCAATCTGCACAGGGTTACAATTAGCATAGGGTAACAATCAGCACATGATGACGATCAGCACAGTGTTAAATAAGCACAGCGTTACAATCAGCATAGGTTTGCAATCAGTACAGTGTTACAATCACCACAGGGTTACAATCAGCACAGATTTACCATCATGACAGCAACACAATCATCACAGGGTTACAATCAGCACAGTGTTGCAATCTGCACAGGGTTTCAATTAGCATAGATTTACAATCAGCACTGGATTACAATCAGCACAGGATTACAATCAGCACAGTGTAACAATCAGCACAGGATTTCAAACAGCACAGCGCTGCAATCAGCACAGTTTTACAATCAGCAAAGGATTACAAGCAGCACAGCGTTACAATTAGCAAAGTTTGCAATCAGCACAGGATTACAATCAGCCCAGGGTTTCAATCAGCACAGGTTTACCATTATGACAGCAACACAATCAGCACTGGATTACAATCAGCACAGGAGTACAATAAGCACAGGGTTACAATCAGCACAGGATTACAATCAGCACAGGAATACAATCAACACAAGATTACAATCAGCATAGCGTTACAATAAGCACAGGTTTACTCTCAGCACAGGGTTACAATCAGCACAGCATTACAATTAGCAAAGGTTTGCAAGCAGCACAAGATTGCAATCAGCACAGGGTTACAATCTGCACAGAATTACAATCATCACAGGATTACAATCAGCACAGTGTTGCAATCTGCACAGGGTTACAATTAGCATAGGTTTACAATCAACACAGGATTACAATCAGCAAAGCATTACAATCAGCACAGGGTTGCAATCAGCACAGCGTTGCAATCTGCACAGAGTTACAACCAGCACAGAATTACAATCATCACAGGATTACAATCAGCACAGGGATGCAATAAGCAAAGGGTTACTATCAGCATAGGATTGCAATCATCTCAGGTTTACAATTAGCACAGGGTTTCGATCAGCACAGGGGATAAAATTAGCACAGGTTTTCTTCAGCACAGGAATACAATCAGCACAGTGTTACATTCAGCCCAGGGTTACAATTAGCACAGGTTTACCTTCATGACAGCAACACAATCAGCACTGGATTACAATCAGCACAGGATTAAAATCAGCACAGTGTAACAATCAGCACAGGATTTCAAACAGCACAGCGCTGCAATCAGCACAGCGTTACAATCAGCACAGGATTACAATAAGTGCAAAAATACATTCAGCACAGGATTACAATCAGCGCAGCATTGCAATCCGCACACTTTGCAAACAGCACAGGATTACAATCAGCACAGGATTACAAACAGCACAGTAATTCAATCAGCACAGGTTTACAATCAGCAAAGCATTACAATTAGCACAGGGTTGCAATCAGTACAGCGTTGCAATCATCACAGAGTTACAACCAGCACAGAATTACAATCATCACAGGATTATAATCAGCACAGTGTTGCAATCTGCACAGGGTTACAATTAGCATAGGGTAACAATCAGCACAGGATTACGATCAGCACAGTGTTAAATAAGCACAGCGTTACAATCAGCATAGGTTTACCATCATGACTGCAACACAATCAGCACAGGGTTACAATCATCACAGGATTACAATCAGCACAGGGATGCAATAAGCAAAGGGTTACTATCAGCATAGGATTGCAATCATCTCAGGTTTACAATTAGCACAGGGTTTCGATCAGCACAGGGGATAAAATTAGCACAGGTTTTCTTCAGCACAGGAATACAATCAGCACAGTGTTACATTCAGCCCAGGGTTACAATTAGCACAGGTTTACCTTCATGACAGCAACACAATCAGCACTGGATTACAATCAGCACAGGATTAAAATCAGCACAGTGTAACAATCAGCACAGGATTTCAAACAGCACAGCGCTGCAATCAGCACAGCGTTACAATCAGCACAGGATTACAATAAGTGCAAAAATACATTCAGCACAGGATTACAATCAGCGCAGCATTGCAATCCGCACACTTTGCAAAGAGCACAGATTACAATCAGCACAGGATTACAAACAGCACAGTAATTCAATCAGCACAGGTTTACAATCAGCAAAGCATTACAATTAGCACAGGGTTGCAATCAGCACAGCGTTGCAATCATCACAGAGTTACAACCAGCACAGAATTACAATCATCACAGGATTATAATCAGCACAGTGTTGAAATCTGCACAGGGTTACAATTAGCATAGGGTAACAATCAGCACAGGATTACAACCAGCACAGGGTTACAATCAGCACAGAATTACAATCATCACAGGATTACAATCAGCACAGTGTTGCAATCTGCACAGGGTTACAATTAGCATAGGTTTACAATCAACACAGGATTACAATCAGCACAAGATTACAATCAGCACAGGGTTACAAACAGCACAGTAATTCAATCAGCACAGGTTTACAATCAGCAAGCATTACAATTAGCACAGGGTTGCAATCAGCACAGCGTTGCTATCAGCACAGAGTTACAACCAGCATAGAATTACAATCATCACAGCATTACAATAAGCACAGTGTTGCAATCTGCACAGGGTTACAATTAGCATAGGGTAACAATCAGCACAGGATTACAATCAGCACAGTGTTAAATAAGCACAGCGTTAAAATCAGCATAGGTTTACCATCATGACTGCAACAGAATCAGCGCAGGGTTACAATCAGCACAGCATTACAATCAGCATTCGGTTACAATCAGCACAGGGTTACAATCAGCACAGAATTACAATCAGCACAGGATTACAATCAGCACAGTCTAACAATCAGCACAAGATTTCAAACAGCACAGCGCTGCAGTCAGCACATGATTACAATCAGCACAGCATTACAATTAGCACAGGTTTGCAAGCAGCACAGGATTGCAATCAGCACAGTGTAACAAACAGCACAGGATTTCAAACACCACAGCGCTGCAATCAGCAAATGTTACAATCAGCACAAGTTTACAATCAGCACAGCGTTAAAATCAACACAGGTTTACAATCAGCACAGGATTGCAATCAGTACAGTGTGACAATCACCACAGGGTTACATTCAGCCCAGGGTTACAATCAGCAGAGATTTACCATCAGGACAGCAACACAATCAGCACAGGGTTACAATCAGCACAGTGTTGCAATCTGCACAGGGTTACAATTAGCATAGATTTACAATCAGCACTGGATTACAATCAGCACAGGATTACAATCAGCACAGTGTAACAATCAGCACAGGATTTCAAACAGCACAGCGCTGCAAACAGCACAGTGTTACAATCAGCACAGGATTACAATAAGCACAGCGTTACAATCAGCACAGGGTTACAATCAGCACAGTGTTACATTCAGCACAGGGATGCAATTAGCACAGCATTACAGTCAGCACAGGATTGCAATCAGTACAGTGTTACAATCACCACAGGGTTAAATTCAGCCCAGGGTTACAACCAGCACAGATTTAGTATCATGACAGCAACACAATCAGCACAGGGTTACAATCAGCAGAGTGTTGCAATCTTCACAGGGTTACAATGAGCATAGATTTACAATCAGCACTGGATTACAATCAGCACTGGATTACAATCAGCACAGGATTACAATCAGCACAGTGTAACAATCAGCACAGGATTTCAAACAGCACAGCGCTGCAATCAGCACAGCGTTACAATCAGCAGAGGATTACAATAAGTGCAAAAATACAATCAGCACAGGATTACAATCAGCACAGCATTGCAATCAGCACAGTTTGCAAACAGCACAGGATTACAATCAGCACAGTGTTGCAATCTGCACAGGGTTACAATTAGCATAGGGTAACAATCAGCACAGGATTACAATCAGCACAGTGTTAAATAAGCACAGCTTTACAATCAGCATAGGTTTACAATCAGCACAGGGTTACAATCAGCACAGGGATGCAATAAGCAAAGGGTTACTATCAGCATAGGATTGCAATCATCTCAGGTTTACAATCAGCACAGGGTTTCGATCAGCACAGGAATAAAATTAGCACAGGTTTACTTCAGCACAGGATTACAATCAGCACTGCGTTACAATCACTACAGGAATACAATCAGCACAGGATTACAATCAGTGCAAAAATACAATCAGCACAGGATTGCAATCAGCGCAGCATTGCAATCAGCACAGTTGGAAATCAGCACAGGATTACAATCAGCACAGTTTTGCAATCTGCACAGGGTTACAATTAGCATAGGTTTACAATCAGCACAGGATTACAATCAGCACAGTGTTAAATAAGCACAGCTTTACAATCAGCATAGGTTTACAATCAGCACAGGGTTACAATCAGCACAGGGATGCAATAAGCAAAGGGTTACTATCAGCATAGGATTGCAATCATCTCAGGTTTACAATCAGCACAGGGTTTCGATCAGCACAGGAATAAAATTAGCACAGGTTTACTTCAGCACAGGATTACAATCAGCACTGCGTTACAATCACTACAGGAATACAATCAGCACAGTGTTACTTTCAGCCCAGGGTTACAATCAGCACAGGTTTACCATCATGACAGCAACACAATCAGCATTGGATTACAATCAGCACAGGATTACAATCAGCAAAGTGTAACAATCAGCACAGGATTTCAAACAGCACAGGGTTACAATCAGCACAGCATTACAATCAGCATAGGGTTAAAATCAGCACAGGGTTACAATCAGCACAGGGATGCAATAAGCAAAGGGTTACTATCAGCATATGATTGCAATAAGCACAGGCTTACAATCAGCACAGGATTAAAATCAGCTCAGGTATACAATCAACACAAGATTACAATCAGCATAGGGTTACAATAAGCACAGGGTTACTCTCAGCACAGGGTTACAATGAGCATAGATTTAAAATCAGAACTGGATTACAATCAGCACTGGATTACAATCAGCACAGGATTACAATCAGCACAGTGTAACAATCAGCACAGGATTTCAAACAGCACAGCGTTGCAATCAGCACAGATTTACAATCAGCACTGGATTACAATCAGCACAGGATTACAAGCAGCACAGTGTAACAATCAGCACAGGATTTCAAACAGCACAGCGCTGCAATCAGCACAGTGTTACAATCAGCACAGGATTACAATCAGCACAGCGTTACAATCAGCACAGGATTACAATCAGTGCAAAAATACAATCAGCACAGGATTGCAATCAGCGCAGCATTGCAATCAGCACAGTTGGAAATCAGCACAGGATTACAATCAGCACAGTTTTGCAATCTGCACAGGGTTACAATTAGCATAGGTTTACAATCAGCACAGGATTACAATCAGCACAAGATTACAATTAGCAGAGGGTTACAAACAGCACAGGAATTCAATCAGCACAGGTTTACAATAAGTGCAAAAATACAATCAGCACAGGATTACAATTAGCAAAGATTTGCAAGCAGCACAGGATTGCAATCAGCACAGGGTTACAATCAGCACAGAATTACAATCAACACAGGATTACAATCAGCACAGTGTAACAACCAGCACAGGATATCAATCAGCACAGCGCTGCAATCAGCACATGATTACAATCAGCACAGGATTACAATAAGCGCAGGGTTACAATCAGCACAGGATTAAAATCAGCACAGGTGTACAATCAACACAAGATTACAATCAGCAAAGGTTTGCAAGCAGCACAGGATTGCAATCAGCACAGGGTTACAATCAGCACAGAATTACAATCATAACAGGAATACAATCAGCACAGTGTGACAATCAGCACGGATTTACAATCAACACAAGATTACAATCAGCATAGTTTTACAAACAGCAGAGGAATTCAATCAGCACAGGGTTGCAACCAGCACAGGGTTACAATCAGCACAGCGTTGCCTTCAGCACAGGTTTACAATTCGCACAGGCTAACATTCAGCACAGGATTTCAATCAGCACAGCATTACAACCAGCACAGGGTTACAATCAGCACAGGATTACAATCAGTGCAAAAATACAATCAGCACAGGATTGCAATCAGCGCAGCATTGCAATCAGCACAGTTGGAAATCAGCACTGGATTACAATCAGCACAGGATTACAAGCAGCACAGTGTAACAATCAGCACACGATTTCAAACAGCACGGCGCTGCAATCAGCACAGTGTTACAATCAGCACAGGATTACAATCAGCACAGCGTTACAATCAGCACAGGATTACAATCAGTGCAAAAATACAATCAGCACAGGATTGCAATCAGCGCAGCATTGCAATCAGCACAGTTGGAAATCAGCACAGGATTACAATCAGCACAGGATTACAACCAGCACAGGGTTACAATCAGCACAGAATTACAATCATCACAGGATTACAATCAGCACAGTTTTGCAATCTGCACAGGGCTACAATTAGCATAGGTTTACAATCAACACAGGATTACAATCAGCACAAGATTACAATTAGCAGAGGGTTACAAACAGCACAGGAATTCAATCAGCACAGGTTTACAATAAGTGCAAAAATACAATCAGCACAGGATTACAATTAGCAAAGATTTGCAAGCAGCACAGGATTGCAATCAGCACAGGGTTACAATCAGCACAGAATTACAATCAACACAGGATTACAATCAGCACAGTGTAACAACCAGCACAGGATATCAATCAGCACTGCGCTGCAATCAGCACATGATTACAATCAGCACAGGATTACAATAAGCGCAGGGTTACAATCAGCACAGGATTAAAATCAGCACAGGTGTACAATCAACACAAGATTACAATCAGCAAAGGTTTGCAAGCAGCACAGGATTGCAATCAGCACAGGGTTACAATCAGCACAGAATTACAATCATCACAGGAATACAATCAGCACAGTGTGACAATCAGCACGGATTTACAATCAACACAAGATTACAATCAGCATAGTTTTACAAACAGCATAGGAATTCAATCAGCACAGGGTTGCAACCAGCACAGGGTTACAATCAGCACAGCGTTGCCTTCAGCACAGGTTTACAATTCGCACAGGCTAACATTCAGCACAGGATTTCAATCAGCACAGCATTACAACCAGCACAGGGTTACAATCAGCACAGGATTACAATCAGTGCAAAAATACAATCAGCACAGGATTGCAATCAGCGCAGCATTGCAATCAGCACAGTTGGAAATCAGCACAGGATTACAATCAGCACAGGATTACAACCAGCACAGGGTTACAATCAGCACAGAATTACAATCATCACAGGATTACAATCAGCACAGTTTTGCAATCTGCACAGGGTTACAATTAGCATAGGTTTACAATCAACACAGGATTACAATCAGCACAAGATTACAATTAGCAGAGGGTTACAAACAGCACAGGAATTCAATCAGCACAGGTTTACAATAAGTGCAAAAATACAATCAGCACAGGATTACAACCAGCACAGGGTTACAATCAGCACAGGTTTACCATCATGACAGCAACAGAATCAGCACTGGATTACAATCAGCACAGGATGGCAATAAGCACAGTGTTACAATCAGCACAGGATTACAATCCGCACAGGAATACAATCAACACAAGATTACAATCAGCATAGGGTTACAATAAGCACAGGGTTACTCTCAGCACAGGGTTACAATCAGCACAGCATTACAATTAGCAAAGGTTTGCAAGCAGCACAGGATTGCAATCAGCACAGTGTTACAATCAGCACAGGATTAAAATCAGCACAGGTGTACAATCAACACAAGATTACAATCAGCACAGGTTTGCAAGCAGCACAGGATTGCAATCAGCACAGGGTTACAATCAGCACATAATTACAATCATCACAGGAATACAATCAGCACAGTGTAACAATCAGCACGGATTTACAATCAACACAAGATTACAATCAGCATAGTTTTACAAACAGCATAGGAATTCAATAAGCACAGGGTTGCAACCAGCACAGGCTTACCATCAGCACAGCGTTACCTTCAGCACAGGTTTACAATTCGCACAGGCTAACATTCAGCACAGGATTTCAATCAGCACAGCATTACAACCAGCACAGGGTTACAATCAGCACAAGTTTACCATCATGACCGCAACACAATCAGCACTGGATTACAATCAGCACAGGATTACAATAAGCGCAGTGTTACAATCAGCACAGGATTACAATCAGCACAGGAATACAATCAACACAAGATTACAATCAGCATAGGGTTACAATAAGCACAGGGTTACTCTTAGCACAAGGTTTACAATCAGCACAGCATTACAATCAGCAAAGGTTTGCAAGCAGCACAAGATTGCAATCAGCACAGTGTTACAATCAGCACAGAATTACAATCAGCACAGGATTACAATCAGCAGTATAACAATCAGCACAGGATTTCAAACAGCACAGCGCTGCAGTCAGCACATGATTACAATCGGCACAGGATTACAATAAGCACAGGGTTACAATCAGCACAGCATTACAATTAGCACAGGTTTGCAAGCAGCACAGGATTGCAATCAACACAGGGTTACAAACAGCACAGCATTACAATTAGCACAGGTTTGCAAGCAGCACAGGATTGCAATCAGCACAGGGTTACAATCAGCACAAAATTACAATCATCACAGGAATACAAACAGCACAGTTTAACAATCAGCACGGATTTACAATCAACTCAAGATTACAATCAGCATAGGTTTACAAACAGCATAGGAATTCAATCAGCACAGGGTTGCAACCAGCACAGGGTTACAATCAGCACAGCGTTAACATCAGCACAGGTTTACAATTCGCACAGGCTAACATTCAGCACAGGGTTACAATCAGCACAGCATTACAACAAGCACAGGTTTACAATCAGCACAGGGTTACAATAAGCACAGGGTTACTCTCAGCATAGGATTGCAATCACCACAGGATTACAATCAGCACAGTGTTACATTCAGCACAGGGATGCAAGCAGCACAGCATTACAATCAACATAGGATTGCAATCAGTACAGTGTTACAATCACCACAGGGTTACAATCAGCACAGATTTACCATCATGACAGCAACACAATCATCACAGGGTTACAATCAGCACAGTGTTGCAATCTGCACAGGGTTTCAATTAGCATAGATTTACAATCAGCACTGGATTACAATCAGCACATGATTTCAAACAGCACAGCGCTGCAATCAGCACAGTGTTACAATCAGCAAAGGATTACAATCAGCACAGCGTTACAATCAGCACAGGTTTACAATCAGTGCAAAAATACAATCAGCTCAGGATTACAAGCAGCACAGCATTGCAATTAGCAAAGTTTGCAATCAGCACAGGTTTACAATCAGCCCAGGGTTTCAATCAGCACAGGTTTACAATCATGACAGCAACACAATCAGCACTGGATTACAATCAGCACAGGATTACAATAAGCACAGGGTTACAATCAGCACAGGATTACAATCAGCACAGGAATACAATCATCACAGGATTACAATCAGCACAGGGTTGCAATAAGCAAAGGGTTACTATCAGCATAGGATTGCAATCATCTCAGGTTTACAATCAGCACAGGGTTTCGATCAGCACAGGGGATAAAATTAGCACAGGTTTTCTTCAGCACAGGAATACAATCAGCACAGTGTTACATTCAGCCCAGGGTTACAATCAGCACAAGTTTCCCATCATGACAGCAACACAATCAGCACTGGATTACAATCAGCACAGGATTACAATAAGCACAGGGTTACAATCAGCACAGCATTACAATTAGCTAAGGTTTGCAAGCAGCACAGGATTGCAATCAGCACAGGGTTACAATCAGCACAGAATTACAATCAGCACAGGATTACAATCAGCACAGTGTAACAATCAGCACAGGATTTCAAACAGCACAGCGCTGCAGTCAGCACACGATTACAATCAGCACAGGATTGCAATAAGCACAGGGTTACAATCAGCACAGGATTAAAATCAGCACAGGTGTACAATCAACACAAGATTACAATCAGCATAGGGTTACAATAAGCACAGGGTTACTCTCAGCACAGGGTTACAATCAGCACAGCATTACAATTAGCACAGGTTTGCAAGCAGCACAGGATTGCAATCAGCACAGGGTTACAATCAGCACAGAATTACAATCATCACAGGATTACAATCAGCACAGTGTAACAATCAGCACGGATTTACAATCAACACAAGATTACAATCAGCATAGGGTTACAAACAGCATAGGAATTGAATCAGCACAGGGTTGCAACCAGCACAGGATTACAATCAGCACAGCATTACAACCAGCGCAGGTTTACAATCAGCACAGGCTTACAATAAGCACCGGGTTACTCTCAGCTTAGGATTGCAATCACCACAGGATTACAATCAGCACAGTGTAACAAAAAGCACAGGATTTCAAACAGCACAGCGCTGCAATCAGCACAGTGTTACAATCAGCACAGGATTACAATCAGCACAGCGTTACAATCAGCGCAGGGTTACAATCAGCACAGATTTACCATCTTGACAGCAACACAATCAGCACAGGATTATAATCAGCACAGTGTTACAATCAGCACAGGATTTCAAACGGCACAGCGCTGCAATCAGCACAGTGTTACAATCAGCACAGAATTATAATAAGCATAGCGGTACAATCAGCACAGGGTTACAATCAGCACAGTGTTACATTCAGCACAGGGATGCAATCAGCACAGCATTACAATCAGCACAGGATTGCAATCAGTACAGTGTTACAATCACCACACGGTTACATTCAGCCCAGGGTTACAATCAGCACATTTTACCATCATGACAGCAACACAATCAGCACAGGGTTACAATCAGCAGAGTGTTGCAATCTTCACAGGGTTACAATGAGCATAGATTTACAATCAGCACTGGATTACAATCAGCACTGGATTACAATCAGCACAGGATTACAATCGGCACAGTGTAACAATCAGCACAGGATTTCAAACAGCACAGCGCTGCAATCAGCAAAGCGTTACAATCAGCTCAGGATTACAATAAGTGCAAAAATACAATCAGCACAGGATTACAATCAGCACAGCATTGCAATCAGCACAGTTTGCAAACAGCACAGGATTACAATGAGCACAGGATTACAACCAGCACAGGGTTGCAGTCAGCACAGAATTACAATCTTCACAGGATTACAATCAGCACAGTGTTGCAATCTGCACAGAGTTACAATTAGCATAGGTATACAATCAACACAGGATTACAATCAGCACAAGATTACAATCAGCACAGGGTTACAAACAGCACAGTAATTCAATCAGCAAAGCATTACAATTAGCACAGGGTTGCAATCAGCACAGCGTTGCAATCAGCACAGAGTTACAACCAGCACAGAATTACAATCATCACAGCATTACAATCAGCACAGTGTTGCAATCTGCACGGGGTTACAATTAGCATAGGGTAACAATCAGCACAGGATTACAATCAGCACAGTGTAACAATCAGCACAGGATTTCAAACAGCACAGCGCTGCAGTCAGCACATGATTACAATCAGCACAGGATTGCAATAAGCACAGGGTTACAATCAGCACAGGATTAAAATCAGCACAGGTGTACAATCAACACAAGATTACAATCAGCATAGGGTTACAATAAGCACAGGGTTACTCTCAGCACAGGGTTACAATCAGCACAGCATTACAATTAGCACAGGTTTGCAAGCAGCACAGGATTGCAATCAGCACAGGGTTACAATCAGCACAGAATTACAATCATCACAGGATTACAATCAGCACAGTGTAACAATCAGCACGGATTTACAATCAACACAAGATTACAATCAGCATAGGGTTACAAACAGCATAGGAATTGAATCAGCACAGGGTTGCAACCAGCACAGGATTACAATCAGCACAGCATTACAACCAGCGCAGGTTTACAATCAGCACAGGCTTACAATAAGCACCGGGTTACTCTCAGCTTAGGATTGCAATCACCACAGGATTACAATCAGCACAGTGTAACAAAAAGCACAGGATTTCAAACAGCACAGCGCTGCAATCAGCACAGTGTTACAATCAGCACAGGATTACAATCAGCACAGCGTTACAATCAGCGCAGGGTTACAATCAGCACAGATTTACCATCTTGACAGCAACACAATCAGCACAGGATTATAATCAGCACAGTGTTACAATCAGCACAGGATTTCAAACGGCACAGCGCTGCAATCAGCACAGTGTTACAATCAGCACAGAATTATAATAAGCATAGCGGTACAATCAGCACAGGGTTACAATCAGCACAGTGTTACATTCAGCACAGGGATGCAATCAGCACAGCATTACAATCAGCACAGGATTGCAATCAGTACAGTGTTACAATCATCACACGGTTACATTCAGCCCAGGGTTACAATCAGCACATTTTACCATCATGACAGCAACACAATCAGCACAGGGTTACAATCAGCAGAGTGTTGCAATCTTCACAGGGTTACAATGAGCATAGATTTACAATCAGCACTGGATTACAATCAGCACTGGATTACAATCAGCACAGGATTACAATCGGCACAGTGTAACAATCAGCACAGGATTTCAAACAGCACAGCGCTGCAATCAGCAAAGCGTTACAATCAGCTCAGGATTACAATAAGTGCAAAAATACAATCAGCACAGGATTACAATCAGCACAGCATTGCAATCAGCACAGTTTGCAAACAGCACAGGATTACAATGAGCACAGGATTACAACCAGCACAGGGTTGCAGTCAGCACAGAATTACAATCTTCACAGGATTACAATCAGCACAGTGTTGCAATCTGCACAGAGTTACAATTAGCATAGGTATACAATCAACACAGGATTACAATCAGCACAAGATTACAATCAGCACAGGGTTACAAACAGCACAGTAATTCAATCAGCAAAGCATTACAATTAGCACAGGGTTGCAATCAGCACAGCGTTGCAATCAGCACAGAGTTACAACCAGCACAGAATTACAATCATCACAGCATTACAATCAGCACAGTGTTGCAATCTGCACGGGGTTACAATTAGCATAGGGTAACAATCAGCACAGGATTACAATCAGCACAGTGTAACAATCAGCACAGGATTTCAAACAGCACAGCGCTGCAGTCAGCACATGATTACAATCAGCACAGGATTACAATAGGCACAGGGTTACAATCAGCACAGGATTAAAATCAGCACAGGTGTACATTAAACACAAGATTACAATCAGCATAGGGTTATAATAAGCACAGGGTTACTCTCAGCACAGGGTTACAATCAGCACAGCATTACAATCAGCATAGGGTTACAAACAGCATAGGAATTGAATCAGCACAGGGTTGCAACCAGCACAGGATTACAATCAGCACAGCATTACAAACAGCACAGTTTTACAATCAGCACAGGCTTACAATAAGCACAGGGTTACTATCAGCTTAGGATTGCAATCACCACAGGATTATAATCAGCACAGTGTAACAAACAGCACAGGATTTCAAACAGCACAGCGCTGCAATCAGCACAGTGTTACATTCAGCACAGGATTACAATCAGCACAGGTTGACAATCAGCACAGGATTGCAATCAGTACAGTGTTACAATCACCACAGGGTTACATTCAGCACAGGGTTACAAACAGCACAGTAATTCAATCAGCACAGGTTTACAATCAGCAACGCATTACAATTAGCACAGGGTTGCAATCAGCACAGCGTTGCAATCAGCACAGAGTTATAACCAGCACAGAATTACATTCATCACAGCATTACAATCAGCACAGTGTTGCAATCTGCACATGGTTACAATCAGCACAGTGTTAAATAAGCACAGCGTTACAATCAGCATAGGTTTACCATCATGCCTGCAACACAATCAGCACTGGATTACAATCAGCACAGGATTACAATCAGCAAAGTGAAACAATCAGCGCAGGATTTCAAACAGCACAGGGGTACAATCAGCACACGATTAAAATCAGCACAGGAATACAATCAACACAAGATTACAATCAGCATAGGGTTACAATAAGCAAAGGGTTACTCTCAGCACAGGTTTACAATGAGCACAGCATTACAATTAGCACAGGTTTGCAAGCAGCACAGGATTGCAATCTGCACAGAGTTACAATCAGCACAGAATTACAATCATCACAGGATTACAATCAGCACAGTGTAACAATCAGCACGGATTTACAATCAACTCAAGATTACAATCAGCATAGGTTACAAACAGCATAGGAATTCAATCAGCACAGGGTTGCAACCAGCACAGGGTTACAATCAGCACAGCGTTACCATCAGCACAGGTTTACAATTCGCCCAGGCTAACATTCAGCACAGAGTTACAATCAGCACAGCATTACAACCAGCACAGGTTTACAATCAGCACAGGGTTACAATAAGCACAGGTTTACTCTCAGCATAGGATTGCAATCACCACAGGATTACAATCAGCACTGGATTACAATCAGCACAGGATTACAATAAGCACAGGGTTACAATCAGCACAGGATTACAATCAGCACAGGAATACAATCAACACAAGATTACAATCAGCATAGCGTGACAATAAGCACAGGTTTACTCTCAGCACTGGGTTACAATCAGCACAGCATTACAATTAGCAAAGGTTTGCAAGCAGCACAGGATTGCAATCAGCACAGGGTTACAATCAGCACAGAATTACAATCAGCACAGGATTACAATCAGCACAGTGTAACAATCAGCACAGGATTTCAAACAGCACAGCGCTGCAGTCAGCACATGATTTCAATCAGCACAGGATTACAATAGGCACAGGGTTACAATCAGCACAGGATTAAAATCAGCACAGGTGTACAATCAACACAAGATTACAATCAGCATAGGGTTACAATAAGCACAGAGTTACTCTCAGCACAGGGATACAATCAGCACAGCATTACAATTAGCACAGGTTTGCAAGCAGCACAGGATTGCAATCAGCACAGGGTTACAATCAGCACAGAATTACAATCATCACAGGATTACAATCAGCACAGTGGAACAATCAGCACGGATTTACAATCAACACGAGATTGCAATCAGCATAGGGTTACAAACAGCACAGGAATTGAATCAGCACAGGGTTGCAACCAGCACAGGATTATAATCAGCACAGTGTAACAAACAGCACAGGATATCAAACAGAACAGCGCTGCAATCAGCAAATGTTACAATCAGCACAGTATAACAATCAGCACGGATTTACAATCAACAATAGATTGCAATCAGCATAGGGTTACAAACAGCATAGGAATTGAATCAGCACAGGGTTGCAACCAGCACAGGATTATAATCAGCACAGTGTAACAAACAGCACAGGATATCAAACAGCACAGCGCTGCAATCAGCAAATGTTACAATCAGCACAGGTTTACAATCAGCACAGGATTGCAATCAGTACAGTGTTACAATCACCACAGGGTTACATTCAGCCCAGGGTTACAATCAGCAGAGATTTACCATCAGGACAGCAACACAATCAGCACAGGGTTACAATCAGCACAGTGTTGCAATCTGCACAGGGTTACAATTAGCATAGATTTACAATCAGCACTGGATTACAATCAGCACAGGATTACAATCAGCACAGTGTAACAATCAGCACAGGATTTCAAACAGCACAGCGCTGCAAACAGCACAGCGCTGCAGTCAGCACATGATTACAATCAGCACAGGATTACAATCAGCACAGGGTTACAATCAGCACAGCATTACAATTAGCACAGGTTTGCAAGCAGCACAGGATTGCAATCAGCACAGGATTACAATCAGCCCAGGGTTTCAATCAGCTCAGGTTTACCTTCATGACAGCAACACAATCAGCACTGGATTACAATCAGCACAGGATTACAATAAGCACAGGGTTACAATCAGCACAGGAATACAATCAACACAATATTACAATCAGCATAGGGTTACAATAAGCACAGGGTTACAACCAGCACAGGCTTACAATCAGCACAGAATTACAATCATCACAGGTTACAATCAGCACAGTGTTGCAATCTGCACAGGGTTACAATTAGCATATGTTTACAATCAACACAGGATTACAATCAGCACAAGATTACAATCAGCATAGGGTTACAAACAGCACAGGAATTCAATCAGCACAGGTTTACAATCAGCAAAGCATTACAATCAGCACAGAGTTGCAATCAGCACAGTGTTGCAATCTGCACAGGGTTACAATTAGCATAGGGTAACAATCAGCACATGATGACGATCAGCACAGTGTTAAATAAGCACAGCGTTACAATCAGCATAGGTTTGCAATCAGTACAGTGTTACAATCACCACAGGGTTACAATCAGCACAGATTTACCATCATGACAGCAACACAATCATCACAGGGTTACAATCAGCACAGTGTTGCAATCTGCACAGGGTTTCAATTAGCATAGATTTACAATCAGCACTGGATTACAATCAGCACAGGATTACAATCAGCACAGTGTAACAATCAGCACAGGATTTCAAACAGCACAGCGCTGCAATCAGCACAGTTTTACAATCAGCAAAGGATTACAATCAGCACAGCGTTACAATCAGCACAGGTTTACAATCAGTGCAAAAATACAATCAGCTCAGGATTACAAGCAGCACAGCATTGCAATTAGCAAAGTTTGCAATCAGCACAGGATTACAATCAGCCCAGGGTTTCAATCAGCACAGGTTTACCATTATGACAGCAACACAATCAGCACTGGATTACAATCAGCACAGGAGTACAATAAGCACAGGGTTACAATCAGCACAGGATTACAATCAGCACAGGAATACAATCAACACAAGATTACAATCAGCATAGCGTTACAATAAGCACAGGTTTACTCTCAGCACAGGGTTACAATCAGCACAGCATTACAATTAGCAAAGGTTTGCAAGCAGCACAAGATTGCAATCAGCACAGGGTTACAATCTGCACAGAATTACAATCATCACAGGATTACAATCAGCACAGTGTTGCAATCTGCACAGGGTTACAATTAGCATAGGTTTACAATCAACACAGGATTACAATCAGCACAGGATTACAATCAGCATAGGGTTACAAACAGCACAGGAATTCAATCAGCACAGGTTTACAATCAGCAAAGCATTACAATCAGCACAGGGTTGCAATCAGCACAGCGTTGCAATCTGCACAGAGTTACAACCAGCACAGAATTACAATCATCACAGGATTACAATCAGCACAGGGATGCAATAAGCAAAGGGTTACTATCAGCATAGGATTGCAATCATCTCAGGTTTACAATTAGCACAGGGTTTCGATCAGCACAGGGGATAAAATTAGCACAGGTTTTCTTCAGCACAGGAATACAATCAGCACAGTGTTACATTCAGCCCAGGGTTACAATTAGCACAGGTTTACCTTCATGACAGCAACACAATCAGCACTGGATTACAATCAGCACAGGATTAAAATCAGCACAGTGTAACAATCAGCACAGGATTTCAAACAGCACAGCGCTGCAATCAGCACAGCGTTACAATCAGCACAGGATTACAATAAGTGCAAAAATACATTCAGCACAGGATTACAATCAGCGCAGCATTGCAATCCGCACACTTTGCAAACAGCACAGGATTACAATCAGCACAGGATTACAAACAGCACAGTAATTCAATCAGCACAGGTTTACAATCAGCAAAGCATTACAATTAGCACAGGGTTGCAATCAGTACAGCGTTGCAATCATCACAGAGTTACAACCAGCACAGAATTACAATCATCACAGGATTATAATCAGCACAGTGTTGCAATCTGCACAGGGTTACAATTAGCATAGGGTAACAATCAGCACAGGATTACGATCAGCACAGTGTTAAATAAGCACAGCGTTACAATCAGCATAGGTTTACCATCATGACTGCAACACAATCAGCACAGGGTTACAATCATCACAGGATTACAATCAGCACAGGGATGCAATAAGCAAAGGGTTACTATCAGCATAGGATTGCAATCATCTCAGGTTTACAATTAGCACAGGGTTTCGATCAGCACAGGGGATAAAATTAGCACAGGTTTTCTTCAGCACAGGAATACAATCAGCACAGTGTTACATTCAGCCCAGGGTTACAATTAGCACAGGTTTACCTTCATGACAGCAACACAATCAGCACTGGATTACAATCAGCACAGGATTAAAATCAGCACAGTGTAACAATCAGCACAGGATTTCAAACAGCACAGCGCTGCAATCAGCACAGCGTTACAATCAGCACAGGATTACAATAAGTGCAAAAATACATTCAGCACAGGATTACAATCAGCGCAGCATTGCAATCCGCACACTTTGCAAACAGCACAGGATTACAATCAGCACAGGATTACAAACAGCACAGTAATTCAATCAGCACAGGTTTACAATCAGCAAAGCATTACAATTAGCACAGGGTTGCAAACAGCACAGCGTTGCAATCATCACAGAGTTACAACCAGCACAGAATTACAATCATCACAGGATTATAATCAGCATGGTGTTGCAATCTGCACAGGGTTACAATTAGCATAGGGTAACAATCAGCACAGGATTACAACCAGCACAGGGTTACAATCAGCACAGAATTACAATCATCACAGGATTACAATCAGCACAGTGTTGCAATCTGCACAGGGTTACAATTAGCATAGGTTTACAATCAACACAGGATTACAATCAGCACAAGATTACAATCAGCACAGGGTTACAAACAGCACAGTAATTCAATCAGCACAGGTTTACAATCAGCAAGCATTACAATTAGCACAGGGTTGCAATCAGCACAGCGTTGCAATCAGCACAGAGTTACAACCAGCATAGAATTACAATCATCACAGCATTACAATAAGCACAGTGTTGCAATCTGCACAGGGTTACAATTAGCATAGGGTAACAATCAGCACAGGATTACAATCAGCACAGTGTTAAATAAGCACAGCGTTAAAATCAGCATAGGTTTACCATCATGACTGCAACACAATCAGCACAGGGTTACAATCAGCACAGCGATGCAATAAGTAAAGGGTTACCATCAGCATATGATTGCAATCATCTCAGGTTTACAATCAGCACAGCATTACAATCAGCATAGGGTTACAATCTGCACAGGGTTACAATCAGCACAGGGATGCAATAAGCAAAGGGTTACTATCAGCATAGGATTGCAATCATCTCAGGTTTACAATCAGCACAGGGCTTCGATCAGCACAGGAATAAAATTAGCACAGGTTTACTTCAGCACAAGATTACAATCAGCACTGCGTTACAATCACGACAGGACTACAATCAGCACAGTGTTACTTTCAGCCCAGGGTTACAATCAGCACAGGTTTACCATCATGACAGCAACACAATCAGCACTGGATTACAATCAGCACAGGATTACAATCAGCAAAGTGTAACAATCAGCACAGGATTTCAAACAGCACATGGTTACAATCAGCACAGCATTACAATCAGCATTCGGTTACAATCAGCACAGGGTTACAATCAGCACAGGGATGCAATAAGTAAAGGGTTACTATCAGCATATGATTGCAATCATCTCAGGTTTACAATCAGCACAGGGTTTCGATCAGCACAGGAATAAAATTAGCACAGGTTTACTTCAGCACAGGATTACAATCAGTACTGCGTTACAATCACTACAGGAATACAATCAGCACAGTGTTACTTTTCAGCCCAGGGTTACAATCATCACAGGTTTACCATTATGACAACAACACAATCAGCACTGGATTACAATCAGCACAGGATTACAATCAGCAAAGTGTAACAATCAACACAGGATTTCAAACAGCACAGCGCTGCAGTCAGCATATGGTTGCAATCAGCTCACGATTACAATAAGCACAGGATTGCAATCACCACAGGATTACAATCAGCACAGTGTAACAAACAGCACAGGAATTCAAACAGCACAGCGCTGCAATCAGAACAGTGTTACATTCAGCACAGGATTACAATCAGCACAGGTTTACAATCAGCACAGGATTTCAATCAGTACAGTGTTACAATCACCACAGGGTTACATTCAGCCCAGGTTTACAATCAGCACAGATTTACCATCATGACAGCAACACAATCAGCACAGGGTTACAATCAGCAGAGTGTTGAAATCTTCACAGGGTTACAATGAGCATAGATTTACAATCAGCACTGGATTACAATCAGCACAGGATTACAATAAGCACAGGGTTACAATCAGCACAGGAATACAATCAACACAATATTACAATCAGCATAGGGTTACAATAAGCACAGGGTTACAACCAGCACAGGCTTACAATCAGCACAGAATTACAATCATCACAGGTTACAATCAGCACAGTGTTGCAATCTGCACAGGGTTACAATTAGCATATGTTTACAATCAACACAGGATTACAATCAGCACAAGATTACAATCAGCATAGGGTTACAAACAGCACAGGAATTCAATCAGCACAGGTTTACAATCAGCAAAGCATTACAATCAGCACAGAGTTGCAATCAGCACAGTGTTGCAATCTGCACAGCGTTACAATCAGCATAGGTTTGCAATCAGTACAGTGTTACAATCACCACAGGGTTACAATCAGCACAGATTTACCATCATGACAGCAACACAATCATCACAGGGTTACAATCAGCACAGTGTTGCAATCTGCACAGGGTTTCAATTAGCATAGATTTACAATCAGCACTGGATTACAATCAGCACAGGATTACAATCAGCACAGTGTAACAATCAGCACAGGATTTCAAACAGCACAGCGCTGCAATCAGCACAGTGTTACAATCAGCAAAGGATTACAATCAGCACAGCGTTACAATCAGCACAGGTTTAAAATCAGTGCAAAAATACAATCAGCTCAGGATTACAAGCAGCACAGCATTGCAATTAGCAAAGTTTGCAATCAGCACAGGATTACAATCAGCCCAGGGTTTCAATCAGCACAGGTTTACCATTATGACAGCAACACAATGAGCACTGGATTACAATCAGCACAGGAGTACAATAAGCACAGGGTTACAATCAGCACAGGATTACAATCAGCACAGGAATACAATCAACACAAGATTACAATCAGCATAGCGTTACAATAAGCACAGGTTTACTCTCAGCACAGGGTTACAATCAGCACAGCACTACAATTAGCAAAGGTTTGCAAGCAGCACAAGATTGCAATCAGCACAGGGTTACAATCAGCACAGAATTACAATCATCACAGGATTACAATCAGCACAGTGTTGCAATCTGCACAGGGTTACAATTAGCATAGGTTTACAATCAACACAGGATTACAATCAGCACAGGATTACAATCAGCATAGGGTTACAAACAGCACAGGAATTCAATCAGCACAGGTTTACAATCAGCAAAGCATTACAATCAGCACAGGGTTGCAATCAGCACAGCGTTGCAATCTGCACAGAGTTACAACCAGCACAGAATTACAATCATCACAGGATTACAATCAGCACAGGGATGCAATAAGCAAAGGGTTACTATCAGCATAGGATTGCAATCATCTCAGGTTTACAATTAGCACAGGGTTTCGATCAGCACAGGGGATAAAATTAGCACAGGTTTTCTTCAGCACAGGAATACAATCAGCACAGTGTTACATTCAGCCCAGGGTTACAATTAGCACAGGTTTACCTTCATGACAGCAACACAATCAGCACTGGATTACAATCAGCACAGGATTAAAATCAGCACAGTGTAACAATCAGCACAGGATTTCAAACAGCACAGCGCTGCAATCAGCACAGCGTTACAATCAGCACAGGATTACAATAAGTGCAAAAATACATTCAGCACAGGATTACAATCAGCGCAGCATTGCAATCCGCACACTTTGCAAACAGCACAGGATTACAATCAGCACAGGATTACAAACAGCACAGTAATTCAATCAGCACAGGTTTACAATCAGCAAAGCATTACAATTAGCACAGGGTTGCAATCAGCACAGCGTTGCAATCATCACAGAGTTACAACCAGCACAGAATTACAATCATCACAGGATTACAAGCAGCACAGTGTTGCAATCGGCACAGGGTTACAATTAGCAAAAGGGTAACAATCAGCACAGGATTACGATCAGCACAGTGTTAAATAAGCACAGCGTTACAATCAGCATAGGTTTACCATCATGACTGCAACACAATCAGCACAGGGTTACAATCATCACAGGATTACAATCAGCACAGGGATGCAATAAGCAAAGGGTTACTATCAGCATAGGATTGCAATCATCTCAGGTTTACAATTAGCACAGGGTTTCGATCAGCACAGGGGATAAAATTAGCACAGGTTTTCTTCAGCACAGGAATACAATCAGCACAGTGTTACATTCAGCCCAGGGTTACAATTAGCACAGGTTTACCTTCATGACAGCAACACAATCAGCACTGGATTACAATCAGCACAGGATTAAAATCAGCACAGTGTAACAATCAGCACAGGATTTCAAACAGCACAGCGCTGCAATCAGCACAGCGTTACAATCAGCACAGGATTACAATAAGTGCAAAAATACATTCAGCACAGGATTACAATCAGCGCAGCATTGCAATCCGCACACTTTGCAAACAGCACAGGATTACAATCAGCACAGGATTACAAACAGCACAGTAATTCAATCAGCACAGGTTTACAATCAGCAAAGCATTACAATTAGCACAGGGTTGCAAACAGCACAGCGTTGCAATCATCACAGAGTTACAACCAGCACAGAATTACAATCATCACAGGATTATAATCAGCACAGTGTTGCAATCTGCACAGGGTTACAATTAGCATAGGGTAACAATCAGCACAGGATTACAACCAGCACAGGGTTACAATCAGCACAGAATTACAATCATCACAGGATTACAATCAGCACAGTGTTGCAATCTGCACAGGGTTACAATTAGCATAGGTTTACAATCAACACAGGATTACAATCAGCACAAGATTACAATCAGCACAGGGTTACAAACAGCACAGTAATTCAATCAGCACAGGTTTACAATCAGCAAGCATTACAATTAGCACAGGGTTGCAATCAGCACAGCGTTGCAATCAGCACAGAGTTACAACCAGCATAGAATTACAATCATCACAGCATTACAATAAGCACAGTGTTGCAATCTGCACAGGGTTACAATTAGCATAGGGTAACAATCAGCACAGGATTACAATCAGCACAGTGTTAAATAAGCACAGCGTTAAAATCAGCATAGGTTTACCATCATGACTGCAACACAATCAGCACAGGGTTACAATCAGCACAGCGATGCAATAAGTAAAGGGTTACCATCAGCATATGATTGCAATCATCTCAGGTTTACAATCTGCACAGGGTTACAATCAGCACAGGGATGCAATAAGCAAAGGGTTACTATCAGCATAGGATTGCAATCATCTCAGGTTTACAATCAGCACAGGGCTTCGATCAGCACAGGAATAAAATTAGCACAGGTTTACTTCAGCACAAGATTACAATCAGCACTGCGTTACAATCACGACAGGACTACAATCAGCACAGTGTTACTTTCAGCCCAGGGTTACAATCAGCACAGGTTTACCATCATGACAGCAACACAATCAGCACTGGATTACAATCAGCACAGGATTACAATCAGCAAAGTGTAACAATCAGCACAGGATTTCAAACAGCACAGGGTTACAATCAGCACAGCATTACAATCAGCATTCGGTTACAATCAGCACAGGGTTACAATCAGCACAGGGATGCAATAAGTAAAGGGTTACTATCAGCATATGATTGCAATCATCTCAGGTTTACAATCAGCACAGGGTTTCGATCAGCACAGGAATAAAATTAGCACAGGTTTACTTCAGCACAGGATTACAATCAGTACTGCGTTACAATCACTACAGGAATACAATCAGCACAGTGTTACTTTTCAGCCCAGGGTTACAATCATCACAGGTTTACCATTATGACAACAACACAATCAGCACTGGATTACAATCAGCACAGGATTACAATCAGCAAAGTGTAACAATCAACACAGGATTTCAAACAGCACAGCGCTGCAGTCAGCATATTGGTTGCAATCAGCTCACGATTACAATAAGCACAGGGTTACAATCAGCACAGGATTAAAATCAGCACAGGTATACAATCAACACAAGATTACAATCAGCATAGGGTTACAATAAGCACAGGGTTACTCTCAGCACAGGGTTACAATGAGCACAGCATTACAATTAGCACAGGTTTACAATCAGCACAGGATTGCAATCAGCATAGGGTTACTATCAGCTTAGGATTGCAATCACCACAGGATTACAATCAGCACAGTGTAACAAACAGCACAGGATTTCAAACAGCACAGCGCTGCAATCAGAACAGTGTTACATTCAGCACAGGATTACAATCAGCACAGGTTTACAATCAGCACAGGATTTCAATCAGTACAGTGTTACAATCACCACAGGGTTACATTCAGCCCAGGTTTACAATCAGCACAGATTTACCATCATGACAGCAACACAATCAGCACAGGGTTACAATCAGCAGAGTGTTGCAATCTTCACAGGGTTACAATGAGCATAGATTTACAATCAGCACTGGATTACAATCAGCACAGGATTAAAATCAGCACAGTGTAACAATCAGCACAGGATTGCAATCAGCACAGGGTTACAAACAGCACAGCATTACAATTAGCACAGGTTTGCAAGCAGCACAGGATTGCAATCAGCACAGGGTTACAATCAGCACAGAATTACAATCATCACAGGAATACAAACAGCACAGTGTAACAATCAGCACGGATTTACAATCAACTCAAGATTACAATCAGCATAGATTTACAAACAGCATAGGAATTCAATAAGCACAGGGTTGCAACCAGCACAGGGTTACAATCAGCACAGCGTTAACATAAGCACAGGTTTACAATTCGCACAGGCTAACATTCAGCACAGGATTACAATCAGCACAGCATTACAACAAGCACAGGTTTACAATCAGCACAGGGTTACAATAAGCACAGGGTTACTCTCGGCATAGGATTGCAATCACCACAGGATTACAATCAGCACAGTGTTACATTCAGCACAGGGATGCAAGCAGCACAGCATTACAATCAACATAGGATTGCAATCAGTACAGTGTTACAATCACCACAGGGTTACAATCAGCACAGATTTACCATCATGACAGCAACACAATCATCACAGGGTTACAATCAGCACAGTGTTGCAATCTGCACAGGGTTTCAATTAGCATAGATTTACAATCAGCACTGGATTACAATCAGCACAGTGTAACAATCAGCACAGGATTTCAAACAGCACAGCGCTGCAATCAGCACAGTGTTACAATCAGCAAAGGATTACAATCAGCACAGCGTTACAATCAGCACAGGTTTACAATCAGTGCAAAAATACAATCAGCTCAGGATTACAAGCAGCACAGCATTGCAATTAGCAAAGTTTGCAATCAGCACAGGTTTACAATCAGCCCAGGGTTTCAATCAGCAGAGGGTTACCATCATGACAGCAACACAATCAGCACTGGATTACAATCAGCACAGGATTACAATAAGCACAGGGTTACAATCATCACAGGATTACAATCAGCACAGGGTTGCAATAAGCAAAGGGTTACTATCAGCATAGGATGGCAATCATCTCAGGTTTACAATCAGCACAGGGTTTCGATCAGCACAGGGGATAAAATTAGCACAGGTTTTCTTCAGCACAGGAATACAATCAGCACAGTGTTACATTCAGCCCAGGGTTACAATCAGCACAAGTTTCCCATCATGACAGCAACACAATCAGCACTGGATTACAATCAGCACAGGATTACAATAAGCACAGGGTTACAATCAGCACAGCATTACAATTAGCTAAGGTTTGCAAGCAGCACAGGATTGCAATCAGCACAGGGTTACAATCAGCATAGAATTACAATCAGCACAGGATTACAATCAGCACAGTGTAACAATCAGCACAGGATTTCAAACAGCACAGCGCTGCAGTCAGCACACGATTACAATCAGCACAGGATTGCAATAAGCACAGGGTTACAATCAGCACAGGATTAAAATCAGCACAGGTGTACGATCAACACAAGATTACAATCAGCATAGGGTTACAATAAGCACAGGGTTACTCTCAGCACAGGGTTACAATCAGCACAGCATTACAATTAGCACAGGTTTGCAAGCAGCACAGGATTGCAATCAGCACAGGGTTACAATCAGCACAGAATTACAATCATCACAGGATTACAATCAGCACAGTGTAACAATCAGCACGGATTTACAATCAACACAAGATTACAATCAGCATAGGGTTACAAACAGCATAGGAATTGAATCAGCACAGGGTTGCAACCAGCACAGGATTACAATCAGCACAGCATTACAACCAGCGCAGGTTTACAATCAGCACAGGCTTACAATAAGCACCGGGTTACTCTCAGCTTAGGATTGCAATCACCACAGGATTACAATCAGCACAGTGTAACAAAAAGCACAGGATTTCAAACAGCACAGCGCTGCAATCAGCACAGTGTTACAATCAGCACAGGATTACAATCAGCACAGCGTTACAATCAGCGCAGGGTTACAATCAGCACAGATTTACCATCTTGACAGCAACACAATCAGCACAGGATTATAATCAGCACAGTGTAACAATCAGCACAGGATTTCAAACGGCACAGCGCTGCAATCAGCACAGTGTTACAATCAGCACAGAATTATAATAAGCATAGCGGTACAATCAGCACAGGGTTACAATCAGCACAGTGTTACATTCAGCACAGGGATGCAATCAGCACAGCATTACAATCAGCACAGGATTGCAATCAGTACAGTGTTACAATCACCACACGGTTACATTCAGCCCAGGGTTACAATCAGCACATTTTACCATCATGACAGCAACACAATCAGCACAGGGTTACAATCAGCAGAGTGTTGCAATCTTCACAGGGTTACAATGAGCATAGATTTACAATCAGCACTGGATTACAATCAGCACTGGATTACAATCAGCACAGGATTACAATCGGCACAGTGTAACAATCAGCACAGGATTTCAAACAGCACAGCGCTGCAATCAGCAAAGCGTTACAATCAGCTCAGGGTTACAATAAGTGCAAAAATACAATCAGCACAGGATTACAATCAGCACAGCATTGCAATCAGCACAGTTTGCAAACAGCACAGGATTACAATGAGCACAGGATTACAACCAGCACAGGGTTACAGTCAGCACAGAATTACAATCTTCACAGGATTACAATCAGCACAGTGTTGCAATCTGCACAGAGTTACAATTAGCATAGGTATACAATCAACACAGGATTACAATCAGCACAAGATTACAATCAGCACAGGGTTACAAACAGCACAGTAATTCAATCAGCAAAGCATTACAATTAGCACAGGGTTGCAATCAGCACAGCGTTGCAATCAGCACAGAGTTACAACCAGCACAGAATTACAATCATCACAGCATTACAATCAGCACAGTGTTGCAATCTGCACAGGGTTACAATTAGCATAGGGTAACAATCAGCACAGGATTACAATCAGCACAGTGTAACAATCAGCACAGGATTTCAAACAGCACAGCGCTGCAGTCAGCACATGATTACAATCAGCACAGGATTACAATAGGCACAGGGTTACAATCAGCACAGGATTAAAATCAGCACAGGTGTACATTCAACACAAGATTACAATCAGCATAGGGTTACAATAAGCACAGGGTTACTCTCAGCACAGGGTTACAATCAGCACAGCATTACAATCAGCATAGGGTTACAAACAGCATAGGAATTGAATCAGCACAGGGTTTCAACCAGCACAGGATTACAATCAGCACAGCATTACAAACAGCACAGTTTTACAATCAGCACAGGCTTACAATAAGCACAGGGTTACTATCAGCTTAGGATTGCAATCACCACAGGATTATAATCAGCACAGTGTAACAAACAGCACAGGATTTCAAACAGCACAGCGCTGCAATCAGCACAGTGTTACATTCAGCACAGGATTACAATCAGCACAGGTTGACAATCAGCACAGGATTGCAATCAGTACAGTGTTACAATCACCACAGGGTTACATTCAGCACAGGGTTACAAACAGCACAGTAATTCAATCAGCACAGGTTTACAATCAGCAACGCATTACAATTAGCACAGGGTTGCAATCAGCACAGCGTTGCAATCAGCACAGAGTTATAACCAGCACAGAATTACATTCATCACAGCATTACAATCAGCACAGTGTTGCAATCTGCACATGGTTACAATCAGCACAGTGTTAAATAAGCACAGCGTTACAATCAGCATAGGTTTACCATCATGACTGCAACACAATCAGCACTGGATTACAATCAGCACAGGATTACAATCAGCAAAGTGAAACAATCAGCACAGGATTTCAAACAGCACAGGGGTACAATCAGCACACGATTAAAATCAGCACAGGGTTACAATCAGCACAGGATTAAAATCAGCACAGGAATACAATCAACACAAGATTACAATCAGCATAGGGTTACAATAAACAAAGGGTTACTCTCAGCACAGGTTTACAATGAGCACAGCATTACAATTAGCACAGGTTTGCAAGCAGCACAGGATTGCAATCTGCACAGAGTTACAATCAGCACAGAATTACAATCATCACAGGATTACAATCAGCACAGTGTAACAATCAGCACGGATTTACAATCAACTCAAGATTACAATCAGCATAGGGTTACAAACAGCATAGGAATTCAATCAGCACAGGGTTGCAACCAGCACAGGGTTACAATCAGCACAGCGTTACCATCAGCACAGGTTTACAATTCGCCCAGGCTAACATTCAGCACAGGATTTCAAACAGCACAGCGCTGCAGTCAGCACATGATTACAATCAGCACAGGATTACAATAGGCACAGGGTTACAATCAGCACAGGATTAAAATCAGCACAGGTGTACAATCAACACAAGATTACAATCAGCATAGGGTTACAACAAGCACAGAGTTACTCTCAGCACAGGGATACAATCAGCACAGCATTACAATTAGCACAGGTTTGCAAGCAGCACAGGATTGCAATCAGCACAGGGTTACAATCAGCACAGAATTACAATCATCACAGGATTACAATCAGCACAGTGGAACAATCTGCACGGATTTACAATCAACACTAGATTGCAATCAGCATAGGGTTACAAACAGCATAGGAGTTGAATCAGCACAGGGTTGCAACCAGCACAGGATTATAATCAGCACAGTGTAACAAACAGCACAGGATATCAAACAGAACAGCGCTGCAATCAGCAAATGTTACAATCAGCACAGTATAACAATCAGCACGGATTTACAATCAACAATAGATTGCAATCAGCATAGGGTTACAAACAGCATAGGAATTGAATCAGCACAGGGTTGCAACCAGCACAGGATTATAATCAGCACAGTGTAACAAACAGCACAGGATATCAAACAGCACAGCGCTGCAATCAGCAAATGTTACAATCAGCACAGGTTTATAATCAGCACAGGATTGCAATCAGTACAGTGTTACAATCACCACAGGGTTACATTCAGCCCAGGGTTACAATCAGCAGAGATTTACCATCAGGACAGGAACACAATCAGCACAGGGTTACAATCAGCACAGTGTTGCAATCTGCACAGGGTTACAATTAGCATAGATTTACAATCAGCACTGGATTACAATCAGCACAGGATTACAATCAGCACAGTGTAACAATCAGCACAGGATTTCAAACAGCACAGCGCTGCAGTCAGCACATGATTACAATCAGCACATGATTACAATCAGCACAGGGTTACAATCAGCACAGGGTTACAATTAGCATAGGTTTACAATCAACACAGGATTACAATCAGCACAGGATTACAATCAGCATAGGGTTACAAACAGCACAGGAATTCAATCAGCACAGGTTTACAATCAGCAAAGCATTACAATCAGCACAGGGTTGCAATCAGCACAGCGTTGCAATCTGCACAGCGTTGCAATCATCACAGAGTTACAACCAGCACAGAATTACAATCATCACAGGATTATAATCAGCACAGTGTTGCAATCTGCACAGGGTTACAATTAGCATAGATTTACAATCAGCACTGGATTACAATCAGCACAGGATTAAAATCAGCACAGTGTAACAATCAGCACAGGATTGCAATCAGCACAGGGTTACAAACAGCACAGCATTAAAATTAGCACAGGTTTGCAAGCAGCACAGGATTGCAATCAGCACAGGGTTACAATCAGCACAGAATTACAATCATCACAGGAATACAAACAGCACAGTGTAACAATCAGCACGGATTTACAATCAACTCAAGATTACAATCAGCATAGATTTACAAACAGCATAGGAATTCAATCAGCACAGGGTTGCAACCAGCACAGGGTTACAATCAGCACAGCGTTAACATAAGCACAGGTTTACAATTCGCACAGGCTAACATTCAGCACAGGATTACAATCAGCACAGCATTACAACAAGCACAGGTTTACAATCAGCACAGGGTTACAATAAGCACAGGGTTACTCTCAGCATAGGATTGCAATCACCACAGGATTACAATCAGCACAGTGTTACATTCAGCACAGGGATGCAAGCAGCACAGCATTACAATCAACATAGGATTGCAATCATTACAGTGTTACAATCACCACAGGGTTACAATCAGCACAGATTTACCATCATGACAGCAACACAATCATCACAGGGTTACAATCAGCACAGTGTTGCAATCTGCACAGGGTTTCAATTAGCATAGATTTACAATCAGCACTGGATTACAATCAGCACAGTGTAACAACCAGCACAGGATTTCAAACAGCACAGCGCTGCAATCAGCACAGTGTTACAATCAGCAAAGGATTACAATCAGCACAGCGTTACAATCAGCACAGGTTTACAATCAGTGCAAAAATACAATCAGCTCAGGATTACAAGCAGCACAGCATTGCAATTAGCAAAGTATGCAATCAGCACAGGTTTACAATCAGCCCAGGGTTTCAATCAGCACAGGTTTACCATCATGACAGCAACACAATCAGCACTGGATTACAATCAGCACTGGATTACAATAAGCACAGGGTTACAATCAGCACAGGATTACAATCAGCACAGGAATACAATCAACACAAGATTACAATCAGCATAGGGTTACAATAAGCACAGGGTTACAACCAGCACAGGCTTACAATCAGGACAGAATTACAATCATCACAGGTTACAATCAGCACAGTGTTGCAATCTGCACAGGGTTACAATTAGCATATGTTTACAATCAACACAGGATTACAATCAGCACAAGATTACAATCAGCATAGGGTTACAAACAGCACAGGAATTCAATCAGCACAGGTTTACAATCAGCAAAGCATTATAATCAGCACAGGGTTCCAATCATCACAGGATTACAATCAGCACAGGGTTGCAATAAGCAAAGGGTTTCTATCAGCATAGGATGGCAATCATCTCAGATTTACAATCAGCACAGGGTTTCGATCAGCACAGGGGATAAAATTAGCACAGGTTTTCTTCAGCACAGGAATACAATCAGCACAGTGTTACATTCAGCCCAGGGTTACAATCAGCACAAGTTTCCCATCATGACAGCAACACAATCAGCACTGGATTACAATCAGCACAGGATTACAATAAGCACAGGGTTACAATCAGCACAGCATTACAATTAGCTAAGGTTTGCAAGCAGCACAGGATTGCAATCAGCACAGGGTTACAATCAGCATAGAATTACAATCAGCACAGGATTACAATCAGCACAGTGTAACAATCAGCACAGGATTGCAAACAGCACAGCGCTGCAGTCAGCACACGATTACAATCAGCACAGGATTGCAATAAGCACAGGGTTACAATCAGCACAGGATTAAAATCAGCACAGGTGTACAATCAACACAAGATTACAATCAGCATAGGGTTACAATAAGCACAGGGTTACTCTCAGCACAGGGTTACAATCAGCACAGCATTACAATTAGCACAGGTTTGCAAGCAGCACAGGATTGCAATCAGCACAGGGTTACAATCAGCACAGAATTACAATCATCACAGGATTACAATCAGCACAGTGTAACAATCAGCACGGATTTACAATCAACACAAGATTACAATCAGCACAGGGTTACAAACAGCATAGGAATTGAATCAGCACAGGGTTGCAACCAGCACAGGATTACAATAAGCACCGGGTTACTCTCAGCTTAGGATTGCAATCACCACAGGATTACAATCAGCACAGTGTAACAAAAAGCACAGGATTTCAAACAGCACAGCGCTGCAATCAGCACAGTGTTACAAGCAGCACAGGATTACAATCAGCACAGCGTTACAATCAGCGCAGGGTTACAATCAGCACAGATTTACCATCTTGACAGCAACACAATCAGCACAGGATTATAATCAGCACAGTGTAACAATCAGCACAGGATTTCAAACGGCACAGCGCTGCAATCAGCACAGTGTTACAATCAGCACAGAATTATAATAAGCATAGCGGTACAATCAGCACAGGGTTACAATCAGCACAGTGTTACATTCAGCACAGGGATGCAATCAGCACAGCATTACAATCAGCACAGGATTGCAATCAGTACAGTGTTACAATCACCACACGGTTACATTCAGCCCAGGGTTACAATCAGCACATTTTACCATCATGACAGCAACACAATCAGCACAGGGTTACAATCAGCAGAGTGTTGCAATCTTCACAGGGTTACAATGAGCATAGATTTACAATCAGCACTGGATTACAATCAGCACTGGATTACAATCAGCACAGGATTACAATCGGCACAGTGTAACAATCAGCACAGGATTTCAAACAGCACAGCGCTGCAATCAGCAAAGCGTTACAATCAGCTCAGGGTTACAATAAGTGCAAAAATACAATCAGCACAGGATTACAATCAGCACAGCATTGCAATCAGCACAGTTTGCAAACAGCACAGGATTACAATGAGCACAGGATTACAACCAGCACAGGGTTGCAGTCAGCACAGAATTACAATCTTCACATGATTACAATCAGCACAGTGTTGCAATCTGCACAGAGTTACAATTAGCATAGGTATACAATCAACACAGGATTACAATCAGCACAAGATTACAATCAGCACAGGGTTACAAACAGCACAGTAATTCAATCAGCAAAGCATTACAATTAGCACAGGGTTGCAATCAGCACAGCGTTGCAATCAGCACAGAGTTACAACCAGCACAGAATTACAATCATCACAGCATTACAATCAGCACAGTGTAGCAATCTGCACAGGGTTACAATTAGCAAAGGGTAACAATCAGCACAGGATTACAATCAGCACAGTGTAACAATCAGC
Source organism: Pristiophorus japonicus (assembly GCF_044704955.1). Classification (NCBI taxonomy): domain Eukaryota; kingdom Metazoa; phylum Chordata; class Chondrichthyes; family Pristiophoridae; genus Pristiophorus; species Pristiophorus japonicus. Next base: position 31,024 of record NW_027254405.1, on the reverse strand, counting down.
ACAGGATTTCAAACAGCACAGCGCTGCAGTCAGCACATGATTACAATCAGCACAGGATTTCAAACAGCACAGGGGTACAATCAGCACACGATTAAAATCAGCACAGGGTTACAATCAGCACAGGATTAAAATCAGCACAGGAATACAATCAACACAAGATTACAATCAGCATAGGGTTACAATAAGCAAAGGGTTACTCTCAGCACAGGTTTACAATGAGCACAGCATCACAATTAGCACAGGTTTGCAAGCAGCACAGGATTGCAATCTGCACAGAGTTACAATCAGCACAGAATTACAATCATCACAGGATTACAATCAGCACAGTGTAACAATCAGCACGGATTTACAATCAACTCAAGATTACAATCAGCATAGGGTTACAAACAGCATAGGAATTGAATCAGCACAGGGTTGCAACCAGCACAGGGTTACAATCAGCACAGCGTTACCATCAGCACATGTTTACAATTCGCCCAGGCTAACATTCAGCACAGAATTACAATCAGCACAGCATTACAACCAGCACAGGTTTACAATCAGCACAGGGTTACAATAAGCACAGGTTTACTCTCAGCATAGGATTGCAATCACCACAGGATTACAATCAGCACTGGATTACAATCAGCACAGGATTACAATAAGCACAGGGTTACAATCAGCACAGGATTACAACCAGCACAGGAATACAATCAACACAAGATTACAATCAGCATAGCGTGACAATAAGCACAGGTTTACTCTCAGCACTGGGTTACAATCAGCACAGCATTACAATTAGCAAAGGTTTGCAAGCAGCACAGGATTGCAATCAGCACAGGGTTACAATCAGCACAGAATTACAATCAGCACAGGATTACAATCAGCACAGTGTAACAATCAGCACAGGATTTCAAACAGCACAGCGCTGCAGTCAGCACATGATTACAATCAGCACAGGATTACAATAGGCACAGGGTTACAATCAGCACAGGATTAAAATCAGCACAGGTGTACAATCAACACAAGATTACAATCAGCATAGGGTTACAATAAGCACAGAGTTACTCTCAGCACAGGGATACAATCAGCACAGTGGAACAATCAGCACGGATTTACAATCAACACTAGATTGCAATCAGCATAGGGTTACAAACAGCACAGGAATTGAATCAGCACAGGGTTGCAACCAGCACAGGATTATAATCAGCACAGTGTAACAAACAGCACAGGATATCAAACAGAACAGCGCTGCAATCAGCAAATGTTACAATCAGCACAGTATAACAATCAGCACGGATTTACAATCAACAATAGATTGCAATCAGCATAGGGTTACAAACAGCATAGGAATTGAATCAGCACAGGGTTGCAACCAGCACAGGATTATAATCAGCACAGTGTAACAAACAGCACAGGATATCAAACAGCACAGCGCTGCAATCAGCAAATGTTACAATCAGCACAGGTTTACAATCAGCACAGGATTGCAATCAGTACAGTGTTACAATCACCACAGGGTTACATTCAGCCCAGGGTTACAATCAGCAGAGATTTACCATCAGGACAGCAACACAATCAGCACAGGGTTACAATCAGCACAGTGTTGCAATCTGCACAGGGTTACAATTAGCATAGATTTACAATCAGCACTGGATTAGAATCAGCACAGGATTACAATCAGCACAGTGTAACAATCAGCACAGGATTTCAAACAGCACAGCGCTGCAAACAGCACAGCGCTGCAGTCAGCACATGATTACAATCAGCACAGGATTACAATCAGCACAGGGTTACAATCAGCACAGCATTACAATTAGCACAGGTTTGCAAGCAGCACAGGATTGCAATCAGCACAGGATTACAATCAGCCCAGGGTTTCAATCAGCTCAGGTTTACCATCATGACAGCAACACAATCAGCACTGGATTACAATCAGCACAGGATTACAATAAGCACAGGGTTACAATCAGCACAGGAATACAATCAACACAATATTACAATCAGCATAGGGTTACAATAAGCACAGGGTTACAACCAGCACAGGCTTACAATCAGCACAGAATTACAATCATCACAGGTTACAATCAGCACAGTGTTGCAATCTGCACAGGGTTACAATTAGCATATGTTTACAATCAACACAGGATTACAATCAGCACAAGATTACAATCAGCATAGGGTTACAAACAGCACAGGAATTCAATCAGCACAGGTTTACAATCAGCAAAGCATTATAATCAGCACAGAGTTGCAATCAGCACAGTGTTGCAATCTGCACAGGGTTACAATTAGCATAGGGTAACAATCAGCACATGATGACGATCAGCACAGTGTTAAATAAGCACAGCGTTACATTCAGCATAGGTTTACCATCATGACTGCAACACAATCAGCACAGGGTTACAATCATCACAGGATTACAATCAGCACAGGGATGCAAGCAGCACAGCATTACAATCAACATAGGATTGCAATCAGTACAGTGTTACAATCACCACAGGGTTACAATCAGCACAGATTTACCATCATGACAGCAACACAAGCATCACAGGGTTACAATCAGCACAGTGTTGCAATCTGCACAGGGTTTCAATTAGCATAGATTTACAATCAGCACTGGATTACAATCAGCACAGGATTACAATCAGCACAGTGTAACAATCAGCACAGGATTTCAAACAGCACAGCGCTGCAATCAGCACAGTGTTACAATCAGCAAAGGATTACAATCAGCACAGCGTTACAATCAGCACAGGTTTACAATCAGTGCAAAAATACAATCAGCTCTGGATTACAAGCAGCACAGCATTGCAATCAGCAAAGTTTGCAATCAGCACAGGATTACAATCAGCCCAGGGTTTCAATCAGCACAGGTTTACCATTATGACAGCAACACAATCAGCACTGGATTACAATCAGCACAGGAGTACAATAAGCACAGGGTTACAATCAGCACAGGATTACAATCAGCACAGGAATACAATCAACACAAGATTACAATCAGCATAGGGTTACAATAAGCACAGGGTTACAACCAGCACAGGCTTACAATCAGCACAGAATTACAATCATCACAGGTTACAATCAGCACAGAGTTGCAATCTGCACAGGGTTACAATTAGCATATGTTTACAATCAACACAGGATTACAATCAGCACAAGATTACAATCAGCATAGGGTTACAAACAGCACAGGAATTCAATCAGCACAGGTTTACAATCAGCAAAGCATTACAATCAGAACAGGGTTGCAATCAGCACAGTGTTGCAATCTGCACAGGGTTACAATTAGCATAGGGTAACAATCAGCACATGATGACGATCAGCACAGTGTTAAATAAGCACAGCGTTACAATCAGCATAGGTTTACCATCATGACTGCAACACAATCAGCACAGGGTTACAATCATCACAGGATTACAATCAGCACAGGGATGCAATAAACAAAGGGTTACTATCAGCATAGGATTGCAATCATCTCAGGTTTACAATCAGCACAGGGTTTCGATCAGCACAGGGGATAAAATTAGCACAGGTTTTCTTCAGCACAGGAAACAATAAGCACAGTTTTACATTCAGCCCAGGGTTACAATCAGCACAGGTTTACCATCATGACAGCAACACAATCAGCACTGGATTACAATCAGCACAGGATTACATAAGCACAGGGTTACAATCAGCACAGCATTACAATTAGCTAAGGTTTGCAAGCAGCACAGGATTGCAATCAGCACAGGGTTACAATCAGCACAGAATTACAATCAGCACAGGATTACAATCAGCACAGTGTAACAATCAGCACAGGATTTCAAACAGCACAGGTGTACAATCAACACAAGATTACAATCAGCACAGGATTACAATCAGCACAGCATTTCAACCAGCGCAGGTTTACAATCAGCACAGGCTTACAATAAGCACAGGGTTACTATCAGCTTAGGATTGCAATCACCACAGGATTACAATCAGCACAGTGTAACAAAAAGAACAGGATTTCAAACAGCACAGCGCTGCAATCAGCACAGTGTTACAATCAGCACAGGATTACAATCAGCACAGTGTTACAATCAGCGCAGGGTTACAATCAGCACAGATTTACCATCTTGACAGCAACACAATCAGCACAGGATTATAATCAGCACAGTGTCACAATCAGCACAGGATTTCAAACAGCACAGCGCTGCAATCAGCACAGTGTTACAATCAGCACAGAATTATAATAAGCATAGCGTTACAATCAGCACAGGGTTACAATCAGCACAGTGTTACATTCAGCACAGGGATGCAATCAGCACAGCATTACAATCAGCACAGGATTGCAATCAGTACAAAGAGCATAGATTTACAATCAGCACTGGATTACAATCAGCACAGGATTACAATCAGCACAGTATAACAATCAGCACAGGATTTCAAACAGCACAGCGCTGCAATCAGCACAGTGTTACAATCAGCACAGGATTACAATATGCACAGGGTTACAATCAGCACAGGTTTACAATCAGCACAGGAATACAATCAACACAAGATTACAATCAGCATAGCGTTACAATAAGCACAGGTTTACTCTCAGCACAGGGTTACAATCAGCACAGCATTACAATTAGCAAAGGTTTGCAAGCAGCACAAGATTGCAATCAGCACAGGGTTACAATCAGCACAGAATTACAATCATCACAGGATTACAATCAGTACAGTGTTGCAATCTGCACAGGGTTACAATTAGCATAGGTTTACAATCAACACAGGATTACAATCAGCACAGGATTACAATCAGCATAGGGTTACAAACAGCACAGGAATTCAATCAGCACAGGTTTACAATCAGCAAAGCATTACAATCAGCACAGGGTTGCAATCAGCACAGCGTTGCAATCAGCACAGAGTTACAACCAGCACAGAATTACAATCATCACAGGATTACAATCAGCACAGGGATGCAATAAGCAAAGGGTTACTATCAGCATAGGATTGCAATCATCTCAGGTTTACAATTAGCACAGGGTTTCGATCAGCACAGGGGATAAAATTAGCACAGGTTTTCTTCAGCACAGGAATACAATCAGCACAGTGTTACATTCAGCCCAGGGTTACAATTAGCACAGGTTTACCTTCATGACAGCAACACAATCAGCACTGGATTACAATCAGCACAGGATTAAAATCAGCACAGTGTAACAATCAGCACAGGATTTCAAACAGCACAGCGCTGCAATCAGCACAGCGTTACAATCAGCACAGGATTACAATAAGTGCAAAAATACATTCAGCACAGGATTACAATCAGCGCAGCATTGCAATCCGCACACTTTGCAAACAGCACAGGATTACAATCAGCACAGGATTACAAACAGCACAGTAATTCAATCAGCACAGGTTTACAATCAGCAAAGCATTACAATTAGCACAGGGTTGCAATCAGCACAGCGTTGCAATCATCACAGAGTTACAACCAGCACAGAATTACAATCATCACAGGATTATAATCAGCACAGTGTTGCAATCTGCACAGGGTTACAATTAGCATAGGGTAACAATCAGCACAGGATTACGATCAGCACAGTGTTAAATAAGCACAGCGTTACAATCAGCATAGGTTTACCATCATGACTGCAACACAATCAGCACAGTGTTACAATCATCACAGGATTACAATCAGCACAGGGATGCAATAAGCAAAGGGTTACTATCAGCATAGGATTGCAATCATCTCAGGTTTACAATTAGCACAGGGTTTCGATCAGCACAGGGGATAAAATTAGCACAGGTTTTCTTCAGCACAGGAATACAATCAGCACAGTGTTACATTCAGCCCAGGGTTACAATTAGCACAGGTTTACCTTCATGACAGCAACACAATCAGCACTGGATTACAATCAGCACAGGATTAAAATCAGCACAGTGTAACAATCAGCACAGGATTTCAAACAGCACAGCGCTGCAATCAGCACAGCGTTACAATCAGCACAGGATTACAATAAGTGCAAAAATACATTCAGCACAGGATTACAATCAGCGCAGCATTGCAATCCGCACACTTTGCAAACAGCACAGGATTACAATCAGCACAGGATTACAAACAGCACAGTAATTCAATCAGCACAGGTTTACAATCAGCAAAGCATTACAATTAGCACAGGGTTGCAAACAGCACAGCGTTGCAATCATCACAGAGTTACAACCAGCACAGAATTACAATCATCACAGGATTATAATCAGCACAGTGTTGCAATCTGCACAGGGTTACAATTAGCATAGGGTAACAATCAGCACAGGATTACAACCAGCACAGGGTTACAATCAGCACAGAATTACAATCATCACAGGATTACAATCAGCACAGTGTTGCAATCTGCACAGGGTTACAATTAGCATAGGTTTACAATCAACACAGGATTACAATCAGCACAAGATTACAATCAGCACAGGGTTACAAACAGCACAGTAATTCAATCAGCACAGGTTTACAATCAGCAAGCATTACAATTAGCACAGGGTTGCAATCAGCACAGCGTTGCAATCAGCACAGAGTTACAACCAGCATAGAATTACAATCATCACAGCATTACAATAAGCACAGTGTTGCAATCTGCACAGGGTTACAATTAGCATAGGGTAACAATCAGCACAGGATTACAATCAGCACAGTGTTAAATAAGCACAGCGTTAAAATCAGCATAGGTTTACCATCATGACTGCAACACAATCAGCACAGGGTTACAATCAGCACAGGGATGCAATAAGTAAAGGGTTACCATCAGCATATGATTGCAATCATCTCAGGTTTACAATCAGCACAGCATTACAATCAGCATAGGGTTACAATCTGCACAGGGTTACAATCAGCACAGGGATGCAATAAGCAAAGGGTTACTATCAGCATAGGATTGCAATCATCTCAGGTTTACAATCAGCACAGGGCTTCGATCAGCACAGGAATAAAATTAGCACAGGTTTACTTCAGCACAAGATTACAATCAGCACTGCGTTACAATCACGACAGGACTACAATCAGCACAGTGTTACTTTCAGCCCAGGGTTACAATCAGCACAGGTTTACCATCATGACAGCAACACAATCAGCACTGGATTACAATCAGCACAGGATTACAATCAGCAAAGTGTAACAATCAGCACAGGATTTCAAACAGCACAGGGTTACAATCAGCACAGCATTACAATCAGCATTCGGTTACAATCAGCACAGGGTTACAATCAGCACAGGGATGCAATAAGTAAAGGGTTACTATCAGCATATGATTGCAATCATCTCAGGTTTACAATCAGCACAGGGTTTCGATCAGCACAGGAATAAAATTAGCACAGGTTTACTTCAGCACAGGATTACAATCAGTACTGCGTTACAATCACTACAGGAATACAATCAGCACAGTGTTACTTTTCAGCCCAGGGTTACAATCATCACAGGATTACAATCAGCAAAGTGTAACAATCAACACAGGATTTCAAACAGCACAGCGCTGCAGTCAGCATATGGTTGCAATCAGCTCACGATTACAATAAGCACAGGGTTACAATCAGCACAGGATTAAAATCAGCACAGGTATACAATCAACACAAGATTACAATCAGCATAGGGTTACAATAAGCTCAGGGTTACTCTCAGCACAGGGTTACAATGAGCACAGCATTACAATTAGCACAGGTTTACAATCAGCACAGGATTGCAATCAGCATAGGGTTACTATCAGCTTAGGATTGCAATCACCACAGGATTACAATCAGCACAGTGTAACAAACAGCACAGGATTTCAAACAGCACAGCGCTGCAATCAGAACAGTGTTACATTCAGCACAGGATTACAATCAGCACAGGTTTACAATCAGCACAGGATTGCAATCAGTACAGTGTTACAATCACCACAGGGTTACATTCAGCCCAGGTTTACAATCAGCACAGATTTACCATCATGACAGCAACACAATCAGCACAGGGTTACAATCATCACAGGATTACAATCAGCACAGGGATGCAATAAGCAAAGGGTTACTATCAGCATAGGATTGCAATCATCTCAGGTTTACAATTAGCACAGGGTTTCGATCAGCACAGGGGATAAAATTAGCACAGGTTTTCTTCAGCACAGGAATACAATCAGCACAGTGTTACATTCAGCCCAGGGTTACAATTAGCACAGGTTTACCTTCATGACAGCAACACAATCAGCACTGGATTACAATCAGCACAGGATTAAAATCAGCACAGTGTAACAATCAGCACAGGATTTCAAACAGCACAGCGCTGCAATCAGCACAGCGTTACAATCAGCACAGGATTACAATAAGTGCAAAAATACATTCAGCACAGGATTACAATCAGCGCAGCATTGCAATCCGCACACTTTGCAAACAGCACAGGATTACAATCAGCACAGGATTACAAACAGCACAGTAATTCAATCAGCACAGGTTTACAATCAGCAAAGCATTACAATTAGCACAGGGTTGCAAACAGCACAGCGTTGCAATCATCACAGAGTTACAACCAGCACAGAATTACAATCATCACAGGATTACAATCAGCACAGTGTTGCAATCTGCACAGGGTTACAATTAGCATAGGTTTACAATCAACACAGGATTACAATCAGCACAAGATTACAATCAGCACAGGGTTACAAACAGCACAGTAATTCAATCAGCACAGGTTTACAATCAGCAAGCATTACAATTAGCACAGGGTTGCAATCAGCACAGCGTTGCAATCAGCACAGAGTTACAACCAGCATAGAATTACAATCATCACAGCATTACAATAAGCACAGTGTTGCAATCTGCACAGGGTTACAATTAGCATAGGGTAACAATCAGCACAGGATTACAATCAGCACAGTGTTAAATAAGCACAGCGTTAAAATCAGCATAGGTTTACCATCATGACTGCAACACAATCAGCACAGGGTTACAATCAGCACAGGGATGCAATAAGTAAAGGGTTACCATCAGCATATGATTGCAATCATCTCAGGTTTACAATCAGCACAGCATTACAATCAGCATAGGGTTACAATCTGCACAGGGTTACAATCAGCACAGGGATGCAATAAGCAAAGGGTTACTATCAGCATAGGATTGCAATCATCTCAGGTTTACAATCAGCACAGGGCTTCGATCAGCACAGGAATAAAATTAGCACAGGTTTACTTCAGCACAAGATTACAATCAGCACTGCGTTACAATCACGACAGGACTACAATCAGCACAGTGTTACTTTCAGCCCAGGGTTACAATCAGCACAGGTTTACCATCATGACAGCAACACAATCAGCACTGGATTACAATCAGCACAGGATTACAATCAGCAAAGTGTAACAATCAGCACAGGATTTCAAACAGCACAGGGTTACAATCAGCACAGCATTACAATCAGCATTCGGTTACAATCAGCACAGGGTTACAATCAGCACAGGGATGCAATAAGTAAAGGGTTACTATCAGCATATGATTGCAATCATCTCAGGTTTACAATCAGCACAGGGTTTCGATCAGCACAGGAATAAAATTAGCACAGGTTTACTTCAGCACAGGATTACAATCAGTACTGCGTTACAATCACTACAGGAATACAATCAGCACAGTGTTACTTTTCAGCCCAGGGTTACAATCATCACAGGATTACAATCAGCAAAGTGTAACAATCAACACAGGATTTCAAACAGCACAGCGCTGCAGTCAGCATATGGTTGCAATCAGCTCACGATTACAATAAGCACAGGGTTACAATCAGCACAGGATTAAAATCAGCACAGGTATACAATCAACACAAGATTACAATCAGCATAGGGTTACAATAAGCTCAGGGTTACTCTCAGCACAGGGTTACAATGAGCACAGCATTACAATTAGCACAGGTTTACAATCAGCACAGGATTGCAATCAGCATAGGGTTACTATCAGCTTAGGATTGCAATCACCACAGGATTACAATCAGCACAGTGTAACAAACAGCACAGGATTTCAAACAGCACAGCGCTGCAATCAGAACAGTGTTACATTCAGCACAGGATTACAATCAGCACAGGTTTACAATCAGCACAGGATTGCAATCAGTACAGTGTTACAATCACCACAGGGTTACATTCAGCCCAGGTTTACAATCAGCACAGATTTACCATCATGACAGCAACACAATCAGCACAGGGTTACAATCAGCACAGTGTTGCAATCTTCACAGGGTTACAATGAGCATAGATTTACAATCAGCACTGGATTACAATCAGCACAGGATTAAAATCAGCACAGTGTAACAATCAGCACAGGATTGCAATCAGCACAGGGTTACAAACAGCACAGCATTACAATTAGCACAGGTTTGCAAGCAGCACAGGATTGCAATCAGCACAGGGTTACAATCAGCACAGAATTACAATCATCACAGGAATACAAACAGCACAGTGTAACAATCAGCACGGATTTACAATCAACTCAAGATTACAATCAGCATAGATTTACAAACAGCATAGGAATTCAATCAGCACAGGGTTGCAACCAGCACAGGGTTACAATCAGCACAGCGTTAACATAAGCACAGGTTTACAATTCGCACAGGCTAACATTCAGCACAGGATTACAATCAGCACAGCATTACAACAAGCACAGGTTTACAATCAGCACAGGGTTACAATAAGCACAGGGTTACTCTCAGCATAGGATTGCAATCACCACAGGATTACAATCAGCACAGTGTTACATTCAGCACAGGGATGCAAGCAGCACAGCATTACAATCAACATAGGATTGCAATCAGTACAGCGTTACAATCACCACAGGGTTACAATCAGCACAGATTTACCATCATGACAGCAACACAATCATCACAGGGTTACAATCAGCACAGTGTTGCAATCTGCACAGGGTTTCAATTAGCATAGATTTACAATCAGCACTGGATTACAATCAGCACAGTGTAACAATCAGCACAGGATTTCAAACAGCACAGCGCTGCAATCAGCACAGTGTTACAATCAGATAAGGATTACAATCAGCACAGCGTTACAATCAGCACAGGTTTACAATCAGTGCAAAAATACAATCATCTCAGGATTACAAGCAGCACAGCATTGCAATTAGCAAAGTTTGCAATCAGCACAGGTTTACAATCAGCCCAGGGTTTCAATCAGCACAGGTTTACCATCATGACAGCAACACAATCAGCACTGGATTACAATCAGCACAGGATTACAATAAGCACAGGGTTACAATCAGCACAGGATTACAATCAGCACAGGAATACAATCAACACAAGATTACAATCAGCATAGGGGTACAATAAGCACAGGGTTACAACCAGCACAGGCTTACAATCAGGACAGAATTACAATCATCACAGGTTACAATCAGCACAGTGTTGCAATCTGCACAGGGTTACAATTAGCATATGTTTACAATCAACACAGGATTACAATCAGCACAAGATTACAATCAGCATAGGGTTACAAACAGCACAGGAATTCAATCAGCACAGGTTTACAATCAGCAAAGCATTATAATCAGCACAGGGTTCCAATCATCACAGGATTACAATCAGCACAGGGTTGCAATAAGCAAAGGGTTACTATCAGCATAGGATGGCAATCATCTCAGGTATACAATCAGCACAGGGTTTCGATCAGCACAGGGGATAAAATTAGCACAGGTTTTCTTCAGCACAGGAATACAATCAGCACAGTGTTACATTCAGCCCAGGGTTACAATCAGCACAAGTTTCCCATCATGACTGCAACACAATCAGCACTGGATTACAATCAGCACAGGATTACAATAAGCACAGGGTTACAATCAGCACAGCATTACAATTAGCTAAGGTTTGCAAGCAGCACAGGATTGCAATCAGCACAGGGTTACAATCAGCACAGGATTACAATAAGCACAGGGTTACAATCAGCACAGCATTACAATTAGCTAAGGTTTGCAAGCAGCACAGGATTGCAATCAGCACAGGGTTACTCTCAGCATAGGATTGCAATCACCACAGGTTTACAATCAGCACAGGCTTACAATAAGCACCGGGTTACTCTCAGCTTAGGATTGCAATCACCACATGATTACAATCAGCACAGTGTAACAAAAAGCACAGGATTTCAAACAGCACAGCGCTGCAATCAGCACAGTGTTACAATCAGCACAGGATTACAATCAGCACAGCGTTACAATCAGCGCAGGGTTACAATCAGCACAGATTTACCATCTTGACAGCAACACAATCAGCACAGGATTATAATCAGCACAGTGTAACGATCAGCACAGGATTTCAAACGGCACAGCGCTGCAATCAGCACAGTGTTACAATCAGCACAGAATTATAATAAGCATAGCGGTACAATCAGCACAGGGTTACAATCAGCACAGTGTTACATTCAGCACAGGGATGCAATCAGCACAGCATTACAATCAGCACAGGATTGCAATCAGTACAGTGTTACAATCACCACACGGTTACATTCAGCCCAGGGTTACAATCAGCACATTTTACCATCATGACAGCAACACAATCAGCACAGGGTTACAATCAGCAGAGTGTTGCAATCTTCACAGGGTTACAATGAGCATAGATTTACAATCAGCACTGGATTACAATCAGCACTGGATTACAATCAGCACAGGATTACAATCGGCACAGTGTAACAATCAGCACAGGATTTCAAACAGCACAGCGCTGCAATCAGCAAAGCGTTACAATCAGCTCAGGGTTACAATAAGTGCAAAAATACAATCAGCACAGGATTACAATCAGCACAGCATTGCAATCAGCACAGTTTGCAAACAGCACAGGATTACAATGAGCACAGGATTACAACCAGCACAGGGTTACAGTCAGCACAGAATTACAATCTTCACAGGATTACAATCAGCACAGAGTTGCAATCTGCACAGAGTTACAATTAGCATAGGTATACAATCAACACAGGATTACAATCAGCACAAGATTACAATCAGCACAGGGTTACAAACAGCACAGTAATTCAATCAGCAAAGCATTACAATTAGCACAGGGTTGCAATCAGCACAGCGTTGCAATCAGCACAGAGTTACAACCAGCACAGAATTACAATCATCACAGCATTACAATCAGCACAGTGTTGCAATCTGCACAGGGTTACAATTAGCATAGGGTAACAATCAGCACAGGATTACAATCAGCACAGTGTAACAATCAGCACAGGATTTCAAACAGCACAGCGCTGCAGTCAGCACATGATTACAATCAGCACAGGATTACAATAGGCACAGGGTTACAATCAGCACAGGATTAAAATCAGCACAGGTGTACATTCAACACAAGATTACAATCAGCATAGGGTTACAATAAGCACAGGGTTACTCTCAGCACAGGGTTACAATCAGCACAGCATTACAATCAGCATAGGGTTACAAACAGCATAGGAATTGAATCAGCACAGGGTTGCAACAAGCACAGGATTACAATCAGCACAGCATTACAAACAGCACAGTTTTACAATCAGCACAGGCTTACAATAAGCACAGGATTATAATCAGCACAGTGTAACAAACAGCACAGGATTTCAAACAGCACAGCGCTGCAAGCATCACAGTGTTACATTCAGCACAGGATTACAATCAGCACAGGTTGACAATCAGCACAGGATTGCAATCAGTACAGTGTTACAATCACCACAGGATTACATTCAGCACAGGGTTACAATCAGCACAGGGATGCAATAAGTAAAGGGTTACTATCAGCATATGATTGCAATCATCTCAGGTTTACAATCAGCACAGGGTTTCGATCAGCACAGGAATAAAATTAGCACAGGTTTACTTCAGCACAGGATTACAATCAGTACTGCGTTACAATCACTACAGGAATACAATCAGCACAGTGTTACTTTTCAGCCCAGGGTTACAATCATCACAGGTTTACCATTATGACAACAACACAATCAGCACTGGATTACAATCAGCACAGGATTACAATCAGCAAAGTGTAACAATCAACACAGGATTTCAAACAGCACAGCGCTGCAGTCAGCATATGGTTGCAATCAGCTCACGATTACAATAAGCACAGGGTTACAATCAGCACAGGATTAAAATCAGCATAGGGTTACAATAAGCACAGGGTTACTCTCAGCACAGGGTTACAATGAGCACAGCATTACAATTAGCACAGGTTTACAATCAGCACAGGATTGCAATCAGCATAGGGTTACTATCAGCTTAGGATTGCAATCACCACAGGATTACAATCAGCACAGTGTAACAAACAGCACAGGATTTCAAACAGCACAGCGCTGCAATCAGAACAGTGTTACATTCAGCACAGGATTACAATCAGCACAGGTTTACAATCAGCACAGGATTGCAATCAGTACAGTGTTACAATCACCACAGGGTTACATTCAGCCCAGGTTTACAATCAGCACAGATTTACCATCATGACAGCAACACAATCAGCACAGGGTTACAATCAGCAGAGTGTTGCAATCTTCACAGGGTTACAATGAGCATAGATTTACAATCAGCACTGGATTACAATCAGCACAGGATTAAAATCAGCACAGTGTAACAATCAGCACAGGATTGCAATCAGCACAGGGTTACAAACAGCACAGCATTACAATTAGCACAGGTTTGCAAGCAGCACAGGATTGCAATCAGCACAGGGTTACAATCAGCACAGAATTACAATCATCACAGGAATACAAACAGCACAGTGTAACAATCAGCACGGATTTACAATCAACTCAAGATTACAATCAGCATAGATTTACAAACAGCATAGGAATTCAATCAGCACAGGGTTGCAACCAGCACAGGGTTACAATCAGCACAGCGTTAACATAAGCACAGGTTTACAAATCGCACAGGCTAACAATCAGCACAGGATTACAATCAGCACAGGAATACAATCAACACAAGATTACAATCAGCATAGGGTTACAATAAGCACAGGGTTACAACCAGCACAGGCTTACAATCAGGACAGAATTACAATCATCACAGGTTACAATCAGCACAGTGTTGCAATCTGCACAGGGTTACAATTAGCATATGTTTACAATCAACACAGGATTACAATCAGCACAAGATTACAATCAGCATAGGGTTACAAACAGCACAGGAATTCAATCAGCACAGGTTTACAATCAGCAAAGCATTATAATCAGCACAGGGTTCCAATCATCACAGGATTACAATCAGCACAGGGTTGCAATAAGCAAAGGGTTACTATCAGCATAGGATGGCAATCATCTCAGGTTTACAATCAGCACAGGGTTTCGATCAGCACAGGGGATAAAATTAGCACAGGTTTTCTTCAGCACAGGAATACAATCAGCACAGTGTTACATTCAGCCCAGGGTTACAATCAGCACAAGTTTCCCATCATGACAGCAACACAATCAGCACTGGATTACAATCAGCACAGGATTACAATAAGCACAGGGTTACAATCAGCACAGCATTACAATTAGCTAAGGTTTGCAAGCAGCACAGGATTGCAATCAGCACAGGGTTACAATCAGCATAGAATTACAATCAGCACAGGATTACAATCAGCACAGTGTAACAATCAGCACAGGATTTCAAACAGCACAGCGCTGCAGGCAGCACACGATTACAATCAGCACAGGATTGCAATAAGCACAGGGTTACAATCAGCACAGGATTAAAATCAGCACAGGTGTACAATCAACACAAGATTACAATCAGCATAGGGTTACAATAAGCACAGGGTTACTCTCAGCACAGGGTTACAATCAGCACAGCATTACAATTAGCACAGGTTTGCAAGCAGCACAGGATTGCAATCAGCACAGGGTTACAATCAGCACAGAATTACAATCATCACAGGATTACAATCAGCACAGTGTAACAATCAGCACGGATTTACAATCAACACAAGATTACAATCAGCATAGGGTTACAAACAGCATAGGAATTGAATCAGCACAGGGTTGCAACCAGCACAGGATTACAATCAGCACAGCATTACAACCAGCGCAGGTTTACAATCAGCACAGGCTTACAATAAGCACCGGGTTACTCTCAGCTTAGGATTGCAATCACCACAGGATTACAATCAGCACAGTGTAACAAAAAGCACAGGATTTCAAACAGCACAGCGCTGCAATCAGCACAGTGTTACAATCAGCACAGGATTACAATCAGCACAGCGTTACAATCAGCGCAGGGTTACAATCAGCACAGATTTACCATCTTGACAGCAACACAATCAGCACAGGATTATAATCAGCACAGTGTAACAATCAGCACAGGATTTCAAACGGCACAGCGCTGCAATCAGCACAGTGTTACAATCAGCACAGAATTATAATAAGCATAGCGGTACAATCAGCACAGGGTTACAATCAGCACAGTGTTACATTCAGCACAGGGATGCAATCAGCACAGCATTACAATCAGCACAGGATTGCAATCAGTACAGTGTTACAATCACCACACGGTTACATTCAGCCCAGGGTTACAATCAGCACATTTTACCATCATGACAGCAACACAATCAGCACAGGGTTACAATCAGCAGAGTGTTGCAATCTTCACAGGGTTACAATGAGCATAGATTTACAATCAGCACTGGATTACAATCAGCACTGGATTACAATCAGCACAGGATTACAATCGGCACAGTGTAACAATCAGCACAGGATTTCAAACAGCACAGCGCTGCAATCAGCAAAGCGTTACAATCAGCTCAGGGTTACAATAAGTGCAAAAATACAATCAGCACAGGATTACAATCAGCACAGCATTGCAATCAGCACAGTTTGCAAACAGCACAGGATTACAATGAGCACAGGATTACAACCAGCACAGGGTTACAGTCAGCACAGAATTACAATCTTCACAGGATTACAATCAGCACAGTGTTGCAATCTGCACAGAGTTACAATTAGCATAGGTATACAATCAACACAGGATTACAATCAGCACAAGATTACAATCAGCACAGGGTTACAAACAGCACAGTAATTCAATCAGCAAAGCATTACAATTAGCACAGGGTTGCAATCAGCACAGCGTTGCAATCAGCACAGAGTTACAACCAGCACAGAATCACAATCATCACAGCATTACAATCAGCACAGTGTTGCAATCTGCACGGGGTTACAATTAGCATAAGGTAACAATCAGCACAGGATTACAATCAGCACAGTGTAACAATCAGCACAGGATTTCAAACAGCACAGCGCTGCAGTCAGCACATGATTACAATCAGCACAGGATTACAATAGGCACAGGGTTACAATCAGCACAGGATTAAAATCAGCACAGGGTTACTATCAGCATAGGATTGCAATCACCACAGGATTACAATCAGCACAGTGTTACATTCAGCACAGGGATGCAATCAGCACAGCATTACAATCAGCACAGGATTGCAATCAGTACAGTGTTGCAATCAGCACAGGATTTCAATCAGCACAGGGTTACAATCAGCTCATGGTTACATTCAGCACAGGTTTGCAATCAGCTCAAGGTTCCAATCAGGATAGGTTTACATCAGCACAGGTTGCAATCAGCACAGGATTTCAATCAGCACAGTAATACAATCAGCACAGGGTTACATGAGCAAAGAGTTACATGCAGTGAAGCTTTACAATCAGCAGAGGATTACAATCAGCACAGCGTTGCAATCAGCACAGGATTTCAATCAGCACAGCGCTTTAATCAGCACAGTGTCATAATCAGCAAAGGATTACAATCAGCACAGCGTTACAATCAGCACAGGTTTACAATCAGCACAGGATTACAATGAGAACAGGATTACAATCAGTACAGTGTAACAATCAGCACAGGATTTCAAACAGCACAGTGCTGCAGTCAGCACAAGATTACATTCAGCATAGGGTGACAATAAGCACAGGGTTACAATCAGCACAGAATTACAATCATCACTGGATTACAATCAGCACAGTGTTGCAATCAGCACAGGATTGCAATCAGCACAGGGTTACAACCAGCACAGAATTACAATCATCACAGGATTACAATCAGCACAGTGTTACAATATGCACAGCGTTACAATCAGCACAGGTTTACCATCATTACAGCAACACATTCAGCACAGGGTTGCAATCAGCACAGCATTGAAACCAGCACAGTTTTACAATCAGCACAGAATTACAATCATCACAGGATTACAATTAGCACAGTGTTGCAATCTGCACAGGATTTCAATCAGCACAGGGTTACAATCAGCTCAAGGTTACATTCAGCACAGGTTTGCAATCAGCTCAAGGTTCCAATCAGGACAGGTTTACATCAGCACAGGTTACATTCAACACAAGCTAACAATCAGCACAGCCTCACCATCAGCACAGGTTTACAATTCGCACAGGCTAACATTCAGCACAGGATTACATTCAGCACAGTGTAACAATCAGCAGGGATTTACAATCAACACAAGATTACAATCAGTATAGCGTTACAAGCAGCATAGGAATTCAATCAGCACAGGGTTGCAACCAGCACAGGGTTACAATCAGCACAGCGTTACCATCAGCACAGGTTTACAATTCGCACAGGCTAACATTCAGCACAGGAATACAATCAGCACAGCATTACAAGCAGCACAGGTTTACAATCAGCACAGGGTTACAATAAGCACAGGGTTACTATAAGCACAATGTGACAATCAGCATTGATTTACAATCAACACAAGATTACAATCAGCATAGGGTTACAAACAGCATAGCAATTCAATCAGCACAGGGTTGCAACCAGCACAGGGTTACAATCAGCACAGCGTTACCATCAGCACAGGTTTACAATTCGCACAGGCTAACATTCAGCACAGGATTACAATCAGCACAGTGTTGCAATCAGCACAGGATTTCATTCAGCACAGGGTTGCAATCAGCTCAAAGTTACATTCAGCACAGGGTTACAAACAGCACAGGATTTCAATCAGCACAGGTTTGCAATCAGCACAGCATTGCAATCAGCACAGGGTTATAACCAGCACAGAATTACAATCAGCACAGGGTTTCGATCAGCACAGGGATAAAATTAGCACAGGTTTACTTCAGCACAGGATTACAATCAGCACAGTGTTACATTCAGGACAGTGATACAATCAGCACAGCATTAAAATCAGCACAAGATTACAATCAGCATAGCGTTACAAACGGCACAGGGATGCAACCAGCACAGGGTTACAATCAGCACAGCGTTGCCATCAGCACAGGTTTACAATTCGCACAGGCTAACATTCAGCACAGGATTACAATCAGCACAGCATTACAACCAGCACAGGGTTACAATCAGCACAGGGTTACTATCAGCATAGGATTGCAATCACCACAGGATTACAATCAGCACAGTGTTACATTCAGCACAGGGATGCAATCAGCACAGCATTACAATCAGCACAGGTTTACAATCAGCACAGGGTTACAATAAGCACAGGGTTACTATAAGCACAATGTGACAATCAGCACTGATTTACAATCAACACAAGATTACAATCAGCATAGGGTTACAAACAGCATAGCAATTCAATCAGCACAGGGTTGCAACCAGCACAGGGTTACAATCAGCACAGCGTTACCATCAGCACAGGTTTACAATTCGCACAGGCTAACATTCAGCACATGATTACAATCAGCACAGGTTTACCATCATTACAGCAACACATTCAGCACAGGGTTGCAATCAGCACAGCATTGCAACCAGCACAGTTTTACAATCAGCACACGTTTACAATCAGCACAGGATTACAATCAGCACAGAATTACATTCATCACAGGATTACAATCAGCACAGTGTTGCAATCAGCACAGGATTTCATTCAGCACAGGGTTGCAATCAGCTCAAAGTTACATTCAGCACAGGGTTACAAACAGCACAGGATTTCAATCAGCACAGGTTTGCAATCAGCACAGCATTGCAATCAGCACAGGATTTCATTCAGCACAGGGTTGCAATCAGCTCAAAGTTACATTCAGCACAGGGTTACAAACAGCACAGGATTTCAATCAGCACAGGTTTGCAATCAGCACAGAATTACAATCATCACAGGATTACAATCAGCACAGTGTTACAATATGCACAGCGTTACAATCAGCACAGGTTTACCATCATTACAGCAACACATTCAGCACAGAGTTGCAATCAGCACAGGATTTCAATCAGCACAGTGTTACAATCAGCACAGGGATGCAATAAGCAAAGGGTCACTATCAGCACAGGATTTCAATCATCTCAGGTTTACAATCAGCACAGGGTTTCGATCAGCACAGGGATAAAATTAGCACAGGTTTACTTCAGCACAGGATTACAATCAGCACAGTGTTACATTCAGGACAGTGATACAATCAGCACAGCATTAAAATCAGCACAAGATTACAATCAGCATAGCGTTACAAAGGGCACAGGGATGCAACCAGCACAGGGTTACAATCAGCACAGCGTTGCCATCAGCACAGGTTTATAATTCGCACAGGCTAACATTCAGCACAGGATTACAATCAGCACAGCATTACAACCAGCACAGGGTTACAATCAGCACAGGGTTACTATCAGCATAGGATTGCAATCACCACAGGATTACAATCAGCACAGTGTTACATTCAGCACAGGGATGCAATCAGCACAGCATTACAATCAGCACAGGATTGCAATCAGTACAGTGTTACGATCACCACAGCGTTGCAATCAGCACAGGGATACAATAAGCACAGGGTTACAATCAGCACAGGATTGCAATCAGCACACGGTTGCAATCAGCGCAGGGTTACAGTCAGCACAGGATTTAAATCAGCACTGCACTGCAATCAGAAGAGTGTTGCAATCAGCACAGGATTACAATCAGCACACGTTTACAATCAGCAAAGGGTTGCAATCAGCACAGCATTACAACCAGCACAGTTTTACAATCAGCACAGAATTGCAATCATCACAGGATTACAATCAGCACAGTGTTGCAATCAGCACAGGATTTCAATCAGCACAGGGTTACAATCAGCTCATGGTTACATTCAGCACAGGTTTGCAATCAGCTCAAGGTTCCAATCAGGATAGGTTTACATCAGCACAGGTTGCAATCAGCACAGGATTTCAATCAGTACAGGGTTACAATCAGCTCAAGGTTCCAATCAGTACAGGGTTACATCACCACAGGATTACAATCAGCACAGTGTTACATTCAGCACAGGGATGCAATCAGCACAGCATTACAATCAGCACAGGATTGCAATCAGTACAGTGTTGCAATCAGCACAGGATTTCAATCAGCACAGGAATACAATCAGCACAGGGTTACATGAGCAAAGAGTTACATGCAGTGAAGCTTTACAATCAGCAGAGGATTACAATCAGCACAGCGTTGCAATCAGCACAGGATTTCAATCAGCACAGCGCTGTAATCAGCACAGTGTCATAATCAGCAAAGGATTACAATCAGCACAGCGTTACAATCAGCACAGGTTTACAATCAGCACAGGATTACAATGAGAACAGGATTACAATCAGTACAGTGTAACAATCAGCACAGGATTTCAAACAGCACAGTGCTGCAGTCAGCACAAGATTACAATCAGCATAGGGTGACAATAAGCACAGGGTTACAATCAGCACAGAATTACAATCATCACTGGATTACAATCAGCACAGTGTTGCAATCAGCACATGATTGCAATCAGCACAGGGTTACAGCCAGCACAGAACTACAATCATCACAGGATTACAATCAGCACAGTGTTACAATATGCACAGCGTTACAATCAGCACAGGTTTACCATCATTACAGCAACACATTCAGCACAGGGTTGCAATCAGCACAGCATTGAAACCAGCACAGTTTTACAATCAGCACAGAATTACAATCATCACAGGATTACAATCAGCACAGTGTTGCAATCTGCACAGGATTTCAATCAGCACAGGGTTACAATCAGCTCAAGGTTACATTCAGCACAGGTTTGCAATCAGCTCAAGGTTCCAATCAGGACAGGTTTACATCAGCACAGGTTACATTCAACACAAGCTAACAATCAGCACAGCCTCACCATCAGCACAGGTTTACAATTCGCACAGGCTAACATTCAGCACAGGATTACATTCAGCACAGTGTAACAATCAGCAGGGATTTACAATCAACACAAGATTACAATCAGTATAGCGTTACAAGCAGCATAGGAATTCAATCAGCACAGGGTTGCAACCAGCACAGGGTTACAATCAGCACAGCGTTACCATCAGCACAGGTTTACAATTCGCACAGGCTAACATTCAGCACAGGAATACAATCAGCACAGCATTACAAGCAGCACAGGTTTACAATCAGCACAGGGTTACAATAAGCACAGGGTTACTATAAGCACAATGTGACAATCAGCATTGATTTACAATCAACACAAGATTACAATCAGCATAGGGTTACAAACAGCATAGCAATTCAATCAGCACAGGGTTGCAACCAGCACAGTGTTACAATCAGCACAGCGTTACCATCAGCACAGGTTTACAATTCGCACAGGCTAACATTCAGCACAGGATTACAATCAGCACAGTGTTGCAATCAGCACAGGATTTCATTCAGCACAGGGTTGCAATCAGCTCAAAGTTACATTCAGCACAGGGTTACAAACAGCACAGGATTTCAATCAGCACAGGTTTGCAATCAGCACAGCATTGCAATCAGCACAGGGTTATAACCAGCACAGAATTACAATCATCACAGGATTACAATCAGCACAGTGTTACAATATGCACAGCGTTACAATCAGCACAGGTTTACCATCATTACAGCAACACATTCAGCACAGAGTTGCAATCAGCACAGGATTTCAATCAGCACAGTGTTACAATCAGCACAGGGATGCAATAAGCAAAGGGTCATTATCAGCACAGGATTTCAATCATCTCAGGTTTACAATCAGCACAGGGTTTCGATCAGCACAGGGATAAAATTAGCACAGGTTTACTTCAGCACAGGATTACAATCAGCACAGTGTTACATTCAGGACAGTGATGCAATCAGCACAGCATTAAAATCAGCACAAGATTACAATCAGCATAGCGTTACAAACGGCACAGGGATGCAACCAGCACAGGGTTACAATCAGCACAGCGTTGCCATCAGCACAGGTTTACAATTCGCACAGGCTAACATTCAGCACAGGATTACAATCAGCACAGCATTACAACCAGCACAATGTTACAATCAGCACAGGGTTACTATCAGCATAGGATTGCAATCACCACAGGATTACAATCAGCACAGTGTTACATTCAGCACAGGGATGCAATCAGCACAGCATTACAATCAGCACAGGTTTACAATCAGCACAGGGTTACAATAAGCACAGGGTTACTATAAGCACAATGTGACAATCAGCACTGATTTACAATCAACACAAGATTACAATCAGCATAGGGTTACAAACAGCATAGCAATTCAATCAGCACAGGGTTTCAACCAGCACAGGGTTACAATCAGCACAGCGTTACGATCAGCACAGGTTTACAATTCGCACAGGCTAACATTCAGCACATGATTACAATCAGCACAGGTTTACCATCATTACAGCAACACATTCAGCACAGGGTTGCAATCAGCACACCATTGCAACCAGCACAGTTTTACAATCAGCACACGTTTACAATCAGCACAGGATTACAATCAGCACAGAATTACATTCATCACAGGATTACAATCAGCACAGTGTTGCAATCAGCACAGGATTTCATTCAGCACAGGGTTGCAATCAGCTCAAAGTTACATTCAGCACAGGGTTACAAACAGCACAGGATTTCAATCAGCACAGGTTTGCAATCAGCACAGCATTGCAATCAGCACAGGGTTATAACCAGCACAGAATTACAATCATCACAGGATTACAATCAGCACAGTGTTACAATATGCACAGCGTTACAATCAGCACAGGTTTACCATCATTACAGCAACACATTCAGCACAGAGTTGCAATCAGCACAGGATTTCAATCAGCACAGTGTTACAATCAGCACAGGGATGCAATAAGCAAAGGGTCACTATCAGCACAGGATTTCAATCATCTCAGGTTTACAATCAGCACAGGGTTTCGATCAGCACAGGGATAAAATTAGCACAGGTTTACTTCAGCACAGGATTACAATCAGCACAGTGTTACATTCAGGACAGTGATACAATCAGCACAGCATTAAAATCAGCACAAGATTACAATCAGCATAGCGTTACAAACGGCACAGGGATGCAACCAGCACAGGGTTACAATCAGCACAGCGTTGCCATCAGCACAGGTTTATAATTCGCACAGGCTAACATTCAGCACAGGATTACAATCAGCACAGCATTACAACCAGCACAGGGTTACAATCAGCACAGGGTTACTATTAGCATAGGATTGCAATCACCACAGGATTACAATCAGCACAGTGTTACATTCAGCACAGGGATGCAATCAGCACAGCATTACAATCAGCACAGGATTGCAATCAGTACAGTGTTACGATCACCACAGCGTTGCAATCAGCACAGGGATACAATAAGCACAGGGTTACAATCAGCACAGGATTGCAATCAGCACACGGTTGCAATCAGCGCAGGGTTACAGTCAGCACAGGATTTAAATCAGCACTGCACTGCAATCAGAAGAGTGTTGCAATCAGCACAGGATTACAATCAGCACACGTTTACAATCAGCAAAGGGTTGCAATCAGCACAGCATTACAACCAGCACAGTTTTACAATCAGCACAGAATTGCAATCATCACAGGATTACAATCAGCACAGTGTTGCAATCAGCACAGGATTTCAATCAGCACAGGGTTACAATCAGCTCATGGTTACATTCAGCACAGGTTTGCAATCAGCTCAAGGTTCCAATCAGGATAGGTTTACATCAGCACAGGTTGCAATCAGCACAGGATTACAATAAGCACAGGGTTACAATCACCACAGGATTACAATCAGCACAGTGTTACATTCAGCACAGTGTTACAATCAGCACAGGATTACATTTAGCCCAGGGTTACAATCAGCACAGATTTACCATCATGACAGCAACACAATGAGCACAGCGTCACAAGCAGCACAGGGTTACAATCAGTGCAAAAAAACAATCAGCACAGGATTGCAATCAGCACACGTTTACAATCAGCAAAGGGTTGCAATCAGCACAGCATTACAACCAGCACAGTTTTACAATCAGCACAGAATTGCAATCATCACAGGATTACAATCAGCACAGTGTTGCAATCAGCACAGGATTTCAATCAGCACAGGGTTACAATCAGCTCATGGTTACATTCAGCACAGGTTTGCAATCAGCTCAAGGTTCCAATCAGGATAGGTTTACATCAGCACAGGTTGCAATCAGCACAGGATTTCAATCAGCACAGGAATACAATCAGCACAGGGTTTCGATCAGCACAGGGATAAAATTAGCACAGGTTTACTTCAGCACAGGATTACAATCAGCACAGTGTTACATTCAGGACAGTGATACAATCAGCACAGCATTAAAATCAGCACAAGATTACAATCAGCATAGCGTTACAAACGGCACAGGGATGCAACCAGCACAGGGTTACAATCAGCACAGCGTTGCCATCAGCACAGGTTTACAATTCGCACAGGCTAACATTCAGCACAGGATTACAATCAGCACAGCATTACAACCAGCACAGGGTTACAATCAGCACAGGGTTACTATCAGCATAGGATTGCAATCACCACAGGATTACAATCAGCACAGTGTTACATTCAGCACAGGGATGCAATCAGCACAGCATTACAATCAGCACAGGTTTACAATCAGCACAGGGTTACAATAAGCACAGGGTTACTATAAGCACAATGTGACAATCAGCACTGATTTACAATCAACACAAGATTACAATCAGCATAGGGTTACAAACAGCATAGCAATTCAATCAGCACAGGGTTGCAACCAGCACAGGGTTACAATCAGCACAGCGTTACCATCAGCACAGGTTTACAATTCGCACAGGCTAACATTCAGCACATGATTACAATCAGCACAGGTTTACCATCATTACAGCAACACATTCAGCACAGGGTTGCAATCAGCACAGCATTGCAACCAGCACAGTTTTACAATCAGCACACGTTTACAATCAGCACAGGATTACAATCAGCACAGAATTACATTCATCACAGGATTACAATCAGCACAGTGTTGCAATCAGCACAGGATTTCATTCAGCACAGGGTTGCAATCAGCTCAAAGTTACATTCAGCACAGGGTTACAAACAGCACAGGATTTCAATCAGCACAGGTTTGCAATCAGCACAGCATTGCAATCAGCACAGGATTTCATTCAGCACAGGGTTGCAATCAGCTCAAAGTTACATTCAGCACAGGGTTACAAACAGCACAGGATTTCAATCAGCACAGGTTTGCAATCAGCACAGAATTACAATCATCACAGGATTACAATCAGCACAGTGTTACAATATGCACAGCGTTACAATCAGCACAGGTTTACCATCATTACAGCAACACATTCAGCACAGAGTTGCAATCAGCACAGGATTTCAATCAGCACAGTGTTACAATCAGCACAGGGATGCAATAAGCAAAGGGTCACTATCAGCACAGGATTTCAATCATCTCAGGTTTACAATCAGCACAGGGTTTCGATCAGCACAGGGATAAAATTAGCACAGGTTTACTTCAGCACAGGATTACAATCAGCACAGTGTTACATTCAGGACAGTGATACAATCAGCACAGCATTAAAATCAGCACAAGATTACAATCAGCATAGCGTTACAAAGGGCACAGGGATGCAACCAGCACAGGGTTACAATCAGCACAGCGTTGCCATCAGCACAGGTTTATAATTCGCACAGGCTAACATTCAGCACAGGATTACAATCAGCACAGCATTACAACCAGCACAGGGTTACAATCAGCACAGGGTTACTATCAGCATAGGATTGCAATCACCACAGGATTACAATCAGCACAGTGTTACATTCAGCACAGGGATGCAATCAGCACAGCATTACAATCAGCACAGGATTGCAATCAGTACAGTGTTACGATCACCACAGCGTTGCAATCAGCACAGGGATACAATAAGCACAGGGTTACAATCAGCACAGGATTGCAATCAGCACACGGTTGCAATCAGCGCAGGGTTACAGTCAGCACAGGATTTAAATCAGCACTGCACTGCAATCAGAAGAGTGTTGCAATCAGCACAGGATTACAATCAGCACACGTTTACAATCAGCAAAGGGTTGCAATCAGCACAGCATTACAACCAGCACAGTTTTACAATCAGCACAGAATTGCAATCATCACAGGATTACAATCAGCACAGTGTTGCAATCAGCACAGGATTTCAATCAGCACAGGGTTACAATCAGCTCATGGTTACATTCAGCACAGGTTTGC
Source organism: Pristiophorus japonicus (assembly GCF_044704955.1). Classification (NCBI taxonomy): domain Eukaryota; kingdom Metazoa; phylum Chordata; class Chondrichthyes; family Pristiophoridae; genus Pristiophorus; species Pristiophorus japonicus. The sequence continues at coordinate 3,665 of NW_027254405.1, read as the reverse complement.
AATCAGCTCAAGGTTCCAATCAGGATAGGTTTACATCAGCACAGGTTGCAATCAGCACAGGATTTCAATCAGTACAGGGTTACAATCAGCTCAAGGTTCCAATCAGTACAGGGTTACATCACCACAGGATTACAATCAGCACAGTGTTACATTCAGCACAGGGATGCAATCAGCACAGCATTACAATCAGCACAGGATTGCAATCAGTACAGTGTTGCAATCAGCACAGGATTTCAATCAGCACAGGAATACAATCAGCACAGGGTTACATGAGCAAAGAGTTACATGCAGTGAAGCTTTACAATCAGCAGAGGATTACAATCAGCACAGCGTTGCAATCAGCACAGGATTTCAATCAGCACAGCGCTGTAATCAGCACAGTGTCATAATCAGCAAAGGATTACAATCAGCACAGCGTTACAATCAGCACAGGTTTACAATCAGCACAGGATTACAATGAGAACAGGATTACAATCAGTACAGTGTAACAATCAGCACAGGATTTCAAACAGCACAGTGCTGCAGTCAGCACAAGATTACAATCAGCATAGGGTGACAATAAGCACAGGGTTACAATCAGCACAGAATTACAATCATCACTGGATTACAATCAGCACAGTGTTGCAATCAGCACATGATTGCAATCAGCACAGGGTTACAGCCAGCACAGAACTACAATCATCACAGGATTACAATCAGCACAGTGTTACAATATGCACAGCGTTACAATCAGCACAGGTTTACCATCATTACAGCAACACATTCAGCACAGGGTTGCAATCAGCACAGCATTGAAACCAGCACAGTTTTACAATCAGCACAGAATTACAATCATCACAGGATTACAATCAGCACAGTGTTGCAATCTGCACAGGATTTCAATCAGCACAGGGTTACAATCAGCTCAAGGTTACATTCAGCACAGGTTTGCAATCAGCTCAAGGTTCCAATCAGGACAGGTTTACATCAGCACAGGTTACATTCAACACAAGCTAACAATCAGCACAGCCTCACCATCAGCACAGGTTTACAATTCGCACAGGCTAACATTCAGCACAGGATTACATTCAGCACAGTGTAACAATCAGCAGGGATTTACAATCAACACAAGATTACAATCAGTATAGCGTTACAAGCAGCATAGGAATTCAATCAGCACAGGGTTGCAACCAGCACAGGGTTACAATCAGCACAGCGTTACCATCAGCACAGGTTTACAATTCGCACAGGCTAACATTCAGCACAGGAATACAATCAGCACAGCATTACAAGCAGCACAGGTTTACAATCAGCACAGGGTTACAATAAGCACAGGGTTACTATAAGCACAATGTGACAATCAGCATTGATTTACAATCAACACAAGATTACAATCAGCATAGGGTTACAAACAGCATAGCAATTCAATCAGCACAGGGTTGCAACCAGCACAGTGTTACAATCAGCACAGCGTTACCATCAGCACAGGTTTACAATTCGCACAGGCTAACATTCAGCACAGGATTACAATCAGCACAGTGTTGCAATCAGCACAGGATTTCATTCAGCACAGGGTTGCAATCAGCTCAAAGTTACATTCAGCACAGGGTTACAAACAGCACAGGATTTCAATCAGCACAGGTTTGCAATCAGCACAGCATTGCAATCAGCACAGGGTTATAACCAGCACAGAATTACAATCATCACAGGATTACAATCAGCACAGTGTTACAATATGCACAGCGTTACAATCAGCACAGGTTTACCATCATTACAGCAACACATTCAGCACAGAGTTGCAATCAGCACAGGATTTCAATCAGCACAGTGTTACAATCAGCACAGGGATGCAATAAGCAAAGGGTCATTATCAGCACAGGATTTCAATCATCTCAGGTTTACAATCAGCACAGGGTTTCGATCAGCACAGGGATAAAATTAGCACAGGTTTACTTCAGCACAGGATTACAATCAGCACAGTGTTACATTCAGGACAGTGATGCAATCAGCACAGCATTAAAATCAGCACAAGATTACAATCAGCATAGCGTTACAAACGGCACAGGGATGCAACCAGCACAGGGTTACAATCAGCACAGCGTTGCCATCAGCACAGGTTTACAATTCGCACAGGCTAACATTCAGCACAGGATTACAATCAGCACAGCATTACAACCAGCACAATGTTACAATCAGCACAGGGTTACTATCAGCATAGGATTGCAATCACCACAGGATTACAATCAGCACAGTGTTACATTCAGCACAGGGATGCAATCAGCACAGCATTACAATCAGCACAGGTTTACAATCAGCACAGGGTTACAATAAGCACAGGGTTACTATAAGCACAATGTGACAATCAGCACTGATTTACAATCAACACAAGATTACAATCAGCATAGGGTTACAAACAGCATAGCAATTCAATCAGCACAGGGTTTCAACCAGCACAGGGTTACAATCAGCACAGCGTTACGATCAGCACAGGTTTACAATTCGCACAGGCTAACATTCAGCACATGATTACAATCAGCACAGGTTTACCATCATTACAGCAACACATTCAGCACAGGGTTGCAATCAGCACACCATTGCAACCAGCACAGTTTTACAATCAGCACACGTTTACAATCAGCACAGGATTACAATCAGCACAGAATTACATTCATCACAGGATTACAATCAGCACAGTGTTGCAATCAGCACAGGATTTCATTCAGCACAGGGTTGCAATCAGCTCAAAGTTACATTCAGCACAGGGTTACAAACAGCACAGGATTTCAATCAGCACAGGTTTGCAATCAGCACAGCATTGCAATCAGCACAGGGTTATAACCAGCACAGAATTACAATCATCACAGGATTACAATCAGCACAGTGTTACAATATGCACAGCGTTACAATCAGCACAGGTTTACCATCATTACAGCAACACATTCAGCACAGAGTTGCAATCAGCACAGGATTTCAATCAGCACAGTGTTACAATCAGCACAGGGATGCAATAAGCAAAGGGTCACTATCAGCACAGGATTTCAATCATCTCAGGTTTACAATCAGCACAGGGTTTCGATCAGCACAGGGATAAAATTAGCACAGGTTTACTTCAGCACAGGATTACAATCAGCACAGTGTTACATTCAGGACAGTGATACAATCAGCACAGCATTAAAATCAGCACAAGATTACAATCAGCATAGCGTTACAAACGGCACAGGGATGCAACCAGCACAGGGTTACAATCAGCACAGCGTTGCCATCAGCACAGGTTTATAATTCGCACAGGCTAACATTCAGCACAGGATTACAATCAGCACAGCATTACAACCAGCACAGGGTTACAATCAGCACAGGGTTACTATTAGCATAGGATTGCAATCACCACAGGATTACAATCAGCACAGTGTTACATTCAGCACAGGGATGCAATCAGCACAGCATTACAATCAGCACAGGATTGCAATCAGTACAGTGTTACGATCACCACAGCGTTGCAATCAGCACAGGGATACAATAAGCACAGGGTTACAATCAGCACAGGATTGCAATCAGCACACGGTTGCAATCAGCGCAGGGTTACAGTCAGCACAGGATTTAAATCAGCACTGCACTGCAATCAGAAGAGTGTTGCAATCAGCACAGGATTACAATCAGCACACGTTTACAATCAGCAAAGGGTTGCA